>NC_048581.1:30015744-30303244 GCF_013265735.2 Oncorhynchus mykiss
CTCTCACTGTCAACCGCGTTTATTTTCAGCAAACTTATCATGTGTAAATAGTTGTATGAACATAAGATTCAAACACTGAGACATAAACTGAAAAAGTTCCACAGCCGTGACTAACAGAAATTGAATAATGTGTCCCTGAACAAAGGGGGGGTCAAAATCAAAACTAAGTCAGTATCTGGTGTGGCCACCAGCTGCAATAGGTACTGCAGTGCATCTCCTCCTCATGGACCGCACCAGATTTGCCAGTTCTTGCTGTGAGATGTTACCCCCACTCTTCCACCAAGGCACCTGCAAGTTCCCGGACATTTCTGGGGGGAATGGCCCTAGCCCTCACCCTCCGATCCAACAGGTCCCAGAAGTGCTCAATGGGATTGAGATCCGGGCTCTTCGCTTGCCATGGCAGAACACTGACATTCACACACAGAATGAGCAGTATGGCTGGTGGCATTGTCATGCTGGATGGAGGGTCATGTCAGGATGAGCCTGCAGGAAGGGTACCACATGAGGAAAGAGGATGTCTTCCCTGTAACGTACAGCATTGAGATTGCCTGCAATGACAACAAGCTCAGTTTGATGATGCTGTGACACACCGCCCCAGACCATGACGGACCCTCCACCTCCAAATCGATCCCGCCCCAGTATAACACTCATTCCTTCGATGATAAACGCAATACCGACCATCACCCCTGGTGAGACAAAACCGCGACTCGTTGGTGATGAGCACTTTTGCCAGTCCTGTCTGGTCCAGCGACGATGGGTTTGTGCCCACAGGCAACGTTGTTGCCGGTGATGTCTGGTGAGGACCTGCCTTACAACAGGCCTACAAGCCCTCAGTCCAGCCTCTCTCAGCCTATTGCGGACAGTCTGAGCATTGATGGAGGGATTGTGTGTTCCTGGTGTAACTTGGGCAGTTGTTGTTGTCATCCTGTACCTGTCCCGCAGGTGTGATGTTCGGATGTACCGATCCTGTGCAGGTGTTGTAAGACGTGGTCTGCCAAAGCGAGGATGATCAGCTGTCCGTCCTGTCTCCATGTAGTGCTGTCTTAGACGTCTCACAGTACAGACATGGAAATTTATTGCCCTGGCCACATCTGCAGTACTCATGCCTCCTTGCAGCATGCCTAAGGCATGTTCACGCAGATGAGCAGGGACCCTGGGCATCTTTCTTTTGGTGTTTTTCAGAGTCAGTAGAAAGTCCTCTTTAGTGTCCTAAGTTTTCAGAACTGTGACCTTAATTGCCTACCGTCTGTAAGCGGTTAGTGTCTTAACGACCATTCCACAGGTGCGTGTTTATTAATTGTTTAAGGTTCATTGAACAAGCATGGGAAACAGTGTTTAAACCCTTTACAATGAAGATCTGTGAAGTTATTTGTATGTTTACGAATTATCTTTGAAAGACAGAGTCCTGATAAAGGGAGGTTTCTTTTTTTTGGTGAGTTTAGTAGATAAATACCCACCAAGAACTTTGAGAGAATTGCGAGAGACTCGAGATCTTGACAAATGTCAGACTTCAATAATTTTCAAAAGGACTGGTGTGAATTGTGCAATATGTCAATAGCATTCAAGATGTAACGTGCATGTGCATGGAAGAACGAGCAAAGACAGTCATCTCTTCACACCAGGGGGTGAATCAATCGAATTGTGTAGGAAAGTAACTTCAGAATGCATCAATACATCAGTGTAGCAACTGAAATCATCCCTTACTCGTCTACCTAACCACAATGTGTGTGATAATGACTAGAGGTCGACCGATTAATCGGAATAGCTGATTAATTAGGGATGATTTCAATTTTTCATTACAAATCGATAATCCTCCTTTTTGGATGACGCTTATGGCCGACTACATTGCAATCAGAGGAGACTGCGTGGCAGGCTGACCACCTGTTACGCGAGGGCAGCATCAAAAGGACCACGGTAAGTTGCTAGCTAGCATTAAACTTATCTTATAATTTTTTTTTTATCTACACATGGTTGATGATATTACTAGGTTAACTAGCTTGTTCTGCATTGCATATAATTAAAGTGGTGCCTGTTCATTCACCATTGAATCACAGCCTACTTCTACTTCGACAAACGGTTTATCAAAAGAACATTTGCAAAAAAAGCATAATCGTTGCACAAAAGTACCGAACCATAAACATCAATGCAATTCTTAAAATCAAAAACCTGCATATTTAGTTAAAATAAATGCATGTTAGCAGGCAATATTAACTAGGGAAATTGTGTCACTTCTCTTGCATTCAGTGCAAGCAGAGTCAGGGTATATGCAGCAGTTCGGGCCGCCTGGCTCGTTGCAAACTGTGTGAAGACCATTTCTTCCTAAGAAAGACCGTAACTAAGTTGCCAGAATTTTACATAATTATGACATAACATTGAAGGTTGTGCAAGAGGTCGACCGATTATGATTTTTCAATGCCGATACCGATTATTGGAGGACCAACAAAAGCTGATACCGATTAAGCGGCATATTTTTTTATGTACTTATTTTTTTGTAATAATGACAATTACAACAATACTGAATGAACACTTATTTTAACTTAATATAATACATAAATAAAATCAATTTAGTCTCAAATAAATAATTAAACATGTTCAATTTGGTTTAAATAATGCAAAAACAAAGTGTTGGAGAAGAAAGTAAAAGTGCAATATGTGCCATGTAAAAAAAGCTAACGTTTAAGTTCCTTGCTCAGAACATGAGAACATATGGAAGCTGGTGGTTCCTTTAACATGAGTCTTCAATATTCCCAGGTAAGAAGTTTTAGGTTGTAGTTATTTTTGAAATTATAGGACTATTTCTCTTTATACCATTTGTATTTCATATACCTTTGACTATTGGACGTTCTTACAGGCATTTTAGTATTGCCAGTGTAACAGTATAGCTTCCGCCCCTCTCCTTGCACCTACCTGGGCTCGAACCAGGAACACGTCGAAAACAGCCACCCTCGAAGCATCGTTATTCATTGCTCCACAAATGCCGCAGCCCTTGCAGAGCATGGGGAACAACTACTGCAAGGTCTCAGAGCGAGTGCCGTCACCGATTGAAACACTATTAGCGCGTGAAATGGCTAACTAGCTAGCCATTTCACATCGGCAACACCTAATCTCAGGAGTTGATAGGCTTGAAGTCATAAACAGCTCAATGCTTGAAGGACAATGAAGAGCTGCTAGCAAACGCACGAAAGTGCCTGCTGCTGCCTACCACCGCTCAGTCAGACTGCTCTATCAAATCATAGACTTAATTATAACATAATAACACACAGAAATGCGAGCCTTAGGTCATTAATATGGTCAAATCGGCAAACTATAATTTAGAAAGCAAAACGTTTATTCTTTCAGTGAAATACGGAACCGTTACGTATTTTATCTACCGGGTAGCATCCCTAAGTCTAAATATTGCTGTTACATTGTACAACCTTCAATGTTATGTCATAATTATGTACAATTCTGGCAAATTAATTACGGTATTTCTTAGGAAGAAATGGTCTTCACACAGTTCGCAACGAGCCAGGCGGCCCAAACTGCTGCATATACCCTGACTGCTCGCACGGAACGCAAGAGAAGTGACACAATTTCCCTATTTAAAAGAAAGGCATGTTAGCAGGCAATATTAACTAAATATGCAGGTTTAAAAATATATACTTGTGTATTGATTTTAAAGAAAGGCATTGATGTTTATGGTTAGTTACACATTGGTGCAACGACAGTGCTTTTTTCGCAAACGCGCTTGTTAAATCATCACCCGTTTGGAGAAGTAGGCTGTGATTCAATGAGAAATTAACAGGCACCACATCGATTATATGCAACACAGGACACGCTAAATAAACTAGTAATATCATCAACCATGTGTACTTAACTAGTGATTATGTTAATGTTTTTTATAAGATAAGTTTAATGCTAGCTAGCAACTTACCTTGGCTTCTTGCTGCACTCACGTAACAGGTAGTCAGCCTGCCATGCAGGCTCCTCGTGGAGTGCAATGTAAGGCAGGTGGTTAGAGCGTTGGACAAGTAACCGGAAGGTTGCAAGATCGAATCCTCGAGCTGACAAGGTAAAAATCTGTCGCTCTGCCCCTGAACAAGGCAGTTAACCCACCGTTCCTAGGCCATCAATGAAAATAAGAATGTGTTCTTAACTGACTTGCCTAGTTAAATGAAGGTATAAAAAAAATACAAAAATCGGCCACAATCGGTGTCCAAAAATGCCGATTACCGGTTGTTATGAAAACTTGAATTCGGCCCTAATTAAATCAGCCATTCCGATTAATCGGTCGACTTCTTTTGTGCAATGTAACAGCAATATTTAGACTTAGGGTTGCCACCCGTTCGATAAAATACAGAACGGTTCCATATTTCACTGAAAGAATAAATGTTTTGTTTTCAAAATAATAGTTTTCGGATTTGACCATATTAATGATGTTTTTATAATTATTTCTATGATTTGATAGAGCAGTCTGACTGAGCGGTGGTAGGCAGCAGCAGGCTTGTAAGCATTCGTTCAAACAGCACTTTACTGCGTTTGCCAGCAGCTCTTAGCAATGCTTGAGGCACCGCGCTGTTTATGACTTCAAGCCTATCAACTCCCGAGATTAGGCTGGCATTACTAAAGTGCCTATAAGAACATCCAATAGTCAAAGGTATATGAAATACAAATGGTTTTGAGAGAAATAGTTGATGCTTCATAATTCCTATAATAACTACAACCTAAAATTTCTTAACTGGGAATATTAAAGAACTGGGAATATTGAACCAGCTTTCATATGTTCTGAGCAAGGAACTTAAACATTAGATTTTATACATGGCACATTTGCACTTTTACTTTCTTCAACACGGTTTTTGCATTATTTAAACCAAATTGAACATGTTTCATTATTTATTTGAGACTAAATAGATTTTATTTATGTATTATATTAAGTTAAAATAAGTGTTCATTGTTAATTCAGTATGTTGAAATATATATATTAAAATTAATTGTATTTATTTATTTATTTTAAATCACCCGATTAATTGGTATCGACTTTTTTGGGTCCTCCAATAATTTGTATCGGTTTTGAAAAATCATTAATCGGTCGACCTCTAGTAATGACATTGCTCAAAGGGTTAGTTCTTTCCTTGTGATCAAATAGTTGAAGTTTTGTTGAAAAATACAATAGTATGGCAGGTCACCTGAACTCAAAGCTATGAGACACTCTGTCAATTTGAGCAATTGAAAGCTTCTCAGAGAAACTAGAGAATTCTTGTGAGAGATTCGTCACAGTATTCTTGATTAGTGTTCTACTGTAGCTGGAGGGGAAATGTGTATTCCATAACAAACTGAATCTGCACTTCCCAGAGCATGCATGCAGGTCCAAACATGCATGGCAGAAAGCTTACCACAAGTATCACAGCTCCAACACCCCTACCGAGACCCCTAGCTGCCTTCAAGGGCCGTGAATGTTTTGAATACAGACACCAAACTCAACCGGACTACCTTTCAAACAAGATCCAACATGGACAGTGCTGATATTTTCCAGTTACACAGCATGTCATGCATTTTGGCTTGTCGTGGGTGTAACCACATTAGAGAGCAGTACAGCACAAGAAGGAAGTCAGCCAGCTAGACAGACAGCCTCCAGCCTGTGGAATGAGTCTATGGCTCACTCAGAGGATGAGAGCGATCTGAAGAAGACTAAGCGGGATACTACAAATCTGTGACACACATTCCACCAATATTCAGACATTTTAAGTCAGATCCCTTCCTGGATCAGCACGCACCGATTAGAAAATGGATGAAGATTTGAACTTCTGATGCTCTGATGTTTATGAGAATCAAAGTTAATATGTCAAAGTGCCACTACCAGAGCAGCCTTGCGTCCTTTCAGGTTGAGGTTTAGGTCCTTTTCCTATGTCGTGTCGAAGCAAAGGTTGATGTGTCAGACAGTATGGAAGCTGAATTTGCATAAATTGTCATTACCATGACGTAGCAGGAAAAAATCCCAATGAGCCCACAGATACTATTGGGAAGAGGTGTGTCCCTAAGAGACTCAAGGCTCTGCTTTCTGACAAGCATGTTGTGGCACAACAGCTGAGAACTGGAGCTGAAACCTAGGAGGGGCAGGGGGATTGCAAGCATGACTCAATAGAATCCAAGGAGGAGGAAAGACAGAATGGACGACTGTAGGCCTGAATGGTCATTATCCAGTTTCCATCCAACCATTTGATGCTGATTAATTACCTGGCACATGGGGGAAAAAAAGTCACGACCGGGCTGATGGAAACAGGAAATGGCAGGACAATTTTATAAATGTCGACAAACAATTTGTTCGTTCGACATGGTCTAGGATCTTTTTGTGTCTGTAAAATGTATTATGCTAGCAATGGCTGTGGAAACACCTTCATGATCAAATATTATATAAATGACAAGGTAGGGGTGGTATACAGAAGAAAGTCCTATTTGGTAAAAGACGAAGTGTGAATAATGGCAAGAACAGTTCAAATAAGCAAAGAGAAATGACAGGCCGTCATTAATTTAAGACATGAAGGTCAGTCAATCCAGAATATTTCAAGAATTTTCAAAGTTTCTTCAAGTGTAGTCGCAAAAAAACATCAAGCACTATAATGAAACTGGCTCTCATAAGGACCGCCACAGGAATGGAAGACACAGAGTTACCTCTGCTACAGAGGATAAGTTCATTAGAGAGTTACAAGCCTCAGAAACTGCAGCTCAAATAAATGCTTCGCAGAGGTCAAGTAACAGACCTCTCAATATCAACTGTTCAGAGGAGACTGTGTGAATCAGGCCGTCATGGTCGAATTGGTGCAAAGAAACCACTACTAAAGAACACCAGTAAGAAGAGACTTGCTTGGGCCAAGAAACACGAGCAATGGACATTAGACCGGTGGAAAACTGTCCTTTGGTCTGACGAATCCAAATGTGAGATTTTTGGTTCCAACCACTGTGTCTTTGTGAGACGCAGAGTAGGTGAACAGATGATCTCAGCATGTGTGGTTCCCACCGTGAAGCATGGAGGAGGTGGTGTGATGGTGCTTTGCTGGTGACATGGTCAGTGATTTATTTAGAATTCAAGGCACACTTAACCAGCATGGCTACCAGAGCATTCTGCAGCGATATGGCATACCATCTGGTTTGCTCTTAGTGGGACTATAATTTGCTTTTCAACAGGACAATGACCCAAAACACATCTCCAGGCTGTGTAAGGGCTATTTGACCAAGGAGAGTGATGGAGTAGTGCATCAGATGACCTGGCCTCCACAATCACCCGACCTCGACCAAATTGAGATGGTTTGGGATGAGTGAAGGAAAGGCAGCCAACAAGTGCTCAGCATATGTGGGAACTCCTTCAAGACTGTTGGAAAAGCATTCCTCATAAAGCTGGTTGAGAGAGGCTGCTGCCTATATACATAGACTTGAAATCACTGGCCACTCTATACCGCTCTGACATTACTCGTCCATATATTCTTAATTACATTCCTTGATTTGTGTATATGTTGTGACATTTGTTTATATTACTTGTTAGACATTACAGCACTGTCAGAGCTAGAAATACAAGCATTTGAGAATGCCAAGAGTGTGCAAAGCTGTCATCAAGGCAAAGGGTGGCTACTTTGAAGAATATAAAATACATTTTGATTTGTTTAACACTTTTTTGGTTACCACATGATATTTCATAGTTTTGATGTCTTCACTATTATTCTACAATGCAGAAAATTGTAAAAAATTAAGAAAAACCCTTGAATGAGTAGGTGTCCAAACTTTGGACTGGTACTGCACACACACACTGTCATGTACTGTCATGTTGTGTCTTGTCTCTGTCCTTTCCCTTCACCCTGTCTCCCTCTGCTGGTCGTTGTTAGGTTACCTTTTCTCCCCCTCTTTCCCCCAGCTGTGCCTTGTCTCCTCCTAACCACCTCGTCACCCCTTTTCCCACCTGTTCCCTTTTTCCCTCTGATTAGTCCCCTATATCTCTCTCTGTTTTTGTTCCTGTCCTTGTCGGATTCTTGTTTGTTGTGTTTCATGCCTGAACCAGACTGTCGTCATGTTTGCTGTAACCTTGTCTTGTCCTGTCGGAATCTGCCGGTCCGTCTGAGCCTACCTATGTTTGGTAATTAAAGAAGCTCTGTTTAAGTTAATTCGCTTTTGGGTCCTCATTCACGCACCGTAACACACACACAGTGCATTAGGAAAGTATTCAGACACTGACCTTTTCCACATTTTGTTCCAACATTCTGAAATGGATTAAATAGTGTTTTTCCCTAATTAATCTACACACAATACCCCATAATGACAAAGCAAAGAGAGGTTTTTAGAATTTATTAAGAAGAAGAAACTGAAAAATTACAATTACATAAGTATTCAGACCCTTTACTCAGTATTTTTGTGGAAGCAACTTTGGCAGCATATAGCCTGGAGTCTTCTTGGGTATGACGCGAACATCTTGGCACACCTGTATTTGGGGAGTTTCTCCCATTCTTCTCTGCAGATCCTCTCAAGCTCTGTCAGGTTCGATGGGGAGCGTCGCTGCACAGCTACTGGCCTCTCCAGAGATGTTTGATCGGGCTTCAAGTTTGGGCTCTGGCTGGGCCACTCAAGGACTTGTCCCAAAGCCACTCCTGCGTTGTCTTGGCTGTGTGCTTAGGGTTGTTGTCCTGTTGGAAGGTGAACCTTTACCACAGTCCGAGGTCCTGAGCACTCTGGAGCAGGTTTTCAGCAAAGATCTCTCTGTACTTTACTCTGTTCTTTGCCTCGATCCTGACTAGTCTCCCAGTCCCTGCCGATGAAAAACATCCCCACAGCATGATGCTGCCACCACCATGCTTCACCGTAGGGATTGTGCCAGGTTTCCTCCAGACATGACACTGGGCATTCAGGCCAAAGAGTTCAATCTTTAGTTTCATCAGACCAGAGAATCTTGTTTCTCATGGTGAGAGTCTTTAGGTGCCTTTTGGCAAACTCCAAGCGGGCTGACATGTACCTTTTACTGAGGAGTGATTGGCCTGATTAGTGGAGTGCTGCAGAGATGGGAGAACCTTCCAGAAGGACTACCATCTCCACAGATGAACCCTGTAGCCCTGTCAGAGTGACCATTGGGTTCATGGTCACCTCCCTATCCAAGGCCCTTCGCCCCCAATTGCTCAGTTTGGCCGGCCAGCCAGCTCTTGGAAGAGTATTGGTGGTTCCAAACTTCTTCCATTTAAGAATGATGGAGGCCACTGTGTTCTTGGGGACCTTCAATGCTGCAAACATTTTTTGGTACCCTTTCCCAGATCTGTACCTCAACTCAATCTTGTCTCGGAGCTCTACGGACAATTCCTTCAACCTCATGGCTTGGTTTTTGCTCAGACATGCACTGTCAATTGTGGGACCTTATATAGACAGGTGTGCACCTTGAATTTACCACAGGTGAACTCCAATCAAGTTGTAGAAACATCTCAAGGATGATCAATGAAACAGGATGCACCTGATCTCAGTTTTGAGTCTCATAGCAAAGGGTGTGAATACTTATGTAAATAAGGTATGTTTTTATTTTATACATTTGCAAAAATGTTCTAAAAACCTGTTTTGGCTTTGTCATTATGGCGTATTGCGTGTAGATTTACGAGGAAAATGTTTTATTTAATCAATTTCAGAATAAGATTGTAACGTAACAAAATGTGGAAAAAGTCAAGGGGTCTGCATACTTTCCGAATGCACTGTATTTAAATAACCATCTTAACGAAGTAAACCTGGAATTACACAATGATATGTTGTGTGGTCCTCCCACTATGACTCAGGAAAGCACGCAGTTTATTAGGCTACCGATTAAATACTGTAAATTACTGAACTTCACAGGGTGGTGAAAGTGCACGGTGATGAGCTCGATTCTCCTTTTCAATAAATATCAACCGTCTTATATTGATGACAAGATGATCGATGCTTGGCTGCCGTTTAACAGTTTAAAAATAATCTTGCTCTTATCCATAATAATCTCATCATGTAGGTAGCCTACCTGCACTGTATGTGCAAACTGTTGGCTAGAGCACACAAGCCAAGACCAGAATGGGCACATTTGCAACATAACGCAACAGTTTGTGTCAAAACCATCAGTAGAGTTGAATATGCGATGGTCTTTTTATTTCGGCAAATGGGAATTTGACCGCAAAAGTCACATTTTTATCCTCAATAAGTCTGTTGGATGGAAACATCTCTGGTGGTATTTTTATGCAGATTTTATCATATTTGCATTCAAATCTGTCGCCAATTGGATGAAAACCTAGCTATTGTATCACTTCTAAATGTTTGCTCATCTGGAAAACCAACCTTGTTTCTGATTCTCAGCCCAGTCAACCATGACCATATTACTCTTTCTGTTTTCCTACGGTGTCAACCTGCAACCTAGGCATTTGCATAGGTTCCACTTCGCTCTACTACATACACCTTGTTATCTTGACAGCAGGTGCACTTGTGGTGTAACAGAACTAACAGTTCAAGACTACTGATGCAGCTGTTGTGGGCGTGGTTGCTTAACAACATTCCATTCTTTGTTCCCAGTGAAATGCACTGCAGTACGCATAATTCAAAAGGAAGAGATCTGTAAGACTTTATTGTTTGAAACATGAATGAATAAAAGAGCACTAATGATAGACATTTCAAAGAAAGCCTGCCTTACTGGGGAATGGATTGTATATTCTAGGACTATCTTGAACTACTTATCTGCAGATTTCTACCAGTTTCTCAGCCCTGCAACAACAGTTGATATAAACTAATGCTATACCAATTATTTCCGAATGGATTAAAATGATATTTTAGCCTTTACATAAAGATATAATACTCATCACACATTACTTTCTCACTATTTAACCCTATAAAGAAATGTTAACTCATGTACATTAATCTAACAGTTCAGTCAGTGACTGTGGCAAACATCTATCGAACGGCATGTTTCCGTATTCATATCATACCTTCGGCAACAAGTAAATTATGTAGCAACTATTTCACAATGTTGACCTGCATACTCACAGTGAGTGAGAGCCTGCATAATTGAGCAACTTGTTGCCTGGTCCATCCAAGCACAGAGTGGGTTTGAACAAGTAGCCTACACTACTAGGCTACATGTACATGAACTAAAGCTTTGTGACATTTCATGTATACATTATATACATTTAATTTTTTTAACAGGTCAACAAAATTGTTTCCTTTCCGAATAATCAAAAACGATACAGTATCGTGTCGTGTCAACAAACCAAACACTCCCACATTTTCTGGGAAAATGGGAGACCAACGGGAATTCTAACGTGAGGCCAGTTAGCGGGCGTTTGACGGAAGTTGAACGAATGTTGTGTGAAGACGGAATTGACACATTTTACTTTAGTTAATTATTTTTCCCGGGCAGCGCAACAATGGAATATGAATATACGCATGTTTTCACATTTTAACAGCGCGCGTGCCATGATGTCGTTTGCTGTCCTTTGAAATTTCCAATGTTGAAATTGTTAAATGACTTTATAATTCATTTTAATGTGACTTCCTCACGCCTACACTTCTATTGTTTCGCTGTCTGAAACTCCGATAAGAGGACTGGTCAAAACCACACATTGTGCTCACATTCGATCATAAACACATTTTGAAAAAACTATTAAATATTAGAAGAGAAAATATGATACTCACCTTTAAGGAAAAATATATACGTCACTTTCATCAGTGTTGCTCAGAATAAGATACAAGTTATGTTCCTAAAATTCATACAATGTAGCACCATCGTGTTACTTTCCTTCTCTCTCCAAATATCCTGATTTCAGCGAAGATGGGCGGAGTTAAGACTAGACAGGCTCTGACCTATCTGATAAATGACAGATACACATATAAGTCAAGAATGGTTTAGTAATAAAATGTATATAGTCCAGTTATGTCCGCAGTTGATGGACTTTTAATAGTTTTATATATTTTGGTTATGTTTGCATGATTGTTGTTTGTGAAAGGGCATACATATAACTTGACAATATTCCTCTTTGAGTCCCGAAGCTTGACACTCCTACCACAATGGCCCTAAATGACGACACAACGAAGGGGACGTGAGACTTTCCCAGCAAAAGCAATATCTCCCCCAAAAAACTAAAGCAAACTAACATTAAAGTCACCTGTGTTGCTATAGTAATATATGGAAAGGATAAGTGTGAGAGCTTCATTTGACATGTCCACCCATGCAAGAGTTTACACAATTCCAGAAGAATAATCTACTCAAGAGAAACACTGTCCAAAGGTTTTAAATAGAATGCATTGATTTATTGTAAAAGTACAGGTTCATTTCCTAAAAGGTACAATATTCTGAATCAGATGCATTGCAGTGTTATAATCTAATGTACTAATATAATCTCTAATATAGTCTCTTCATAATCTTATGAATTATTACACTCAATCCTTTATCCTCCATCCATTTGTACAATTGGTTCTCGTAAATCTATTCCACTGAAATAAAATGTAAAAATGTTATGAAAACACATGGCTCTGACTTATGAAATCAGACTTTTTTCCTAACACCATCTAGTGGTTGCTTCTGGCAGTCTATGAAACGATGTTAAAGGAAACCATGAACATCATTCGATAGTTTTTAATATTTCATTTTTTTTTTACTAAGATCATTAAGCATGACAAATTATTCACTTTTAAAACAATCAGTCTGAATGGATTTCCTATACTATCACAAAAATGTGTTAAAACAAAAATGCGGTAGCTACATTGAAATAATCATACATCCTCCTATTGCAACGAAAATCCACAAAATAAATTGATAAAGCATATTCTGAAATCAAAAATATATGCATGGACCATGTGTGATAATACTACCATGTCAGCTTCATTACAAATTCCGATGGCACATCATTTTCCCACAAACTGTTTCAATCATGTATCAATCTGCAACATACTGTAAAAGTCAACAGCAGTAATCGAGTATAAAAATACTTATTTCATTGTACTGAAGAATGTACTTGTTTCCGAATGCAACATCGGGGTTGTATTCAACAGGCACCAAACGAAAGAAAACTGACTGAAACAGATGGGGGGGGACTATCTGGACTTGTCCTATAAGAACCTCTTTTTTTCTTTCCATTGCAAGACATTTTATCAGTGTGCCCTAATGAATACAACCTTGTTCTTCAAGCTAGTTTGATTTTCATGTCATTTCTTGGTAATTAAGCCCCACATGGTAGAAAACATCCTCAGGCATATATACACTAGTGGTTTGTATTAAGTACAATAATTGAAAGGCCCCTTTTCTCAAATCACTAGTATCAGAATCACACACTGGTATAGCTTACTCATCAACTCGTTATTCACTAATCATATTCATTACCCCACAACCACAAACTCTCTCACACCTAGACAAAAGACAGGCACACCGTTCCTCATTGCAAACGACAACTGACCCGTCAATCACTACTAAAGACAACCATCCACAGTACATTAGTGTCAATTGCTGTCACATGCATGATCAGAAATTATCCAGATTAAAAATGGGATTCAACATATCTCAACAAATCGAGAGATTTGCAATGTGATCCAAAGAGCTTGATTAGATCACAAGGATCAGTCATTAAAACCCATTCATCTTTAGGCCACCTCGCATGCGAACTAGTTTTGCTTCCTCTCCATCTTATGTTTTCTCAGACCTTCGATTAATTCCATTAACTAGGCACAGGGTATATCAAACTCTTAAACTAAAGTATTAGTTGAATACGTCCAGTAGAATGATTGATTCATTAGCAGCACATCAGTAGAGGTGGGGTAAGGAGGCTGGTCTCCAATGGTTCTCCTTTAAAAATGTTCCACCACCTGTGGGTGGAATGAGCCCCTTCCGATTGGTGGACGGGCGGCGGCCATGTTGTGGTCCCACTGTTGGATTGGTGTTGTTAGTGTGCTTCCCGTCACTGTAGTGGAGGGGTCAGGTGAGAAGGCTCAGGGCTCATCTTACAGCTTGGCCTGCAGAGGTTTCAGGTACTTGTGGTAGGACTCGTGGACCTAGAAGAGAAGGAAGGAGGGTCAATTTGAGTACTCTGCAGGTAGTCTCTTCCACCCACCGGCTACCCCTCTCTGTCGGTAGCAATAGCCTTGGGACTAGGTTACTCTGCAGGAGACTTGATACTACAGCAAATCATTAATTAGATTGCCATCTTTATGTAGGCAAACTACACAATGAACACAGAGATCATTTGGCTCTTGATCATAATCTGAAACAAATCCTTGTAAATGGTTCTCAAATGGCCTGTTCATGTTCTTAATAATGAACTAAGGTAAAAAAACTTAACAGTAAATTAATTTTCTTCATCTCAGTTTCTCTTATTGAAGGCCCTCTCAATGAACTCTGACCTCTGTCTTGTTGAGAGGTGAGCGGCGGGCCCACTCGAACATGTGCTCATAGACATTGCCGTCGTAGCGTCCCAGGACGGAGTTGAGCATTTCGTCGCAGTAGTCGAAGGCGTCCACCAGGGCCACGGCGTTGGGCCTCAGCTGGGCCAGAAGCTCCTTCAGACGCTGGGACACCTGGGAGAGCTGGGGCACACTCAGGAGACCAGTCTGGAGTGAGGAAGGAATTGTCAGGTCGTTATTATTAAAGAGAATGTATTCTCAATAAATTAGCAAAAATAGGCTAAAATGTTCAAATGTCATGACAAGCGAGTTAGAGCCTTTATATGTAGGATCAAACCAAACAAATCGGAAAGTTAGAGTAAGAAGACAACCTATTGCAGCATTACCACAAAAATGGAAGAAGGGAGAAGATAGGGAACTTGTTTGCCTGTCATATATTAAAGAAACAACTTGGCTGAAAGGAATTGGCATACATAGAAAAATATACCAGTTTCATTTGAGGACAAGAAAGTTGACAGCTGTGCCATACAGGTTGCAAAATAAATGGGAAGAGATTTTCGATGTACCGATTCCATGGCACATGGTTTATGAACTGGTACGAAATAAAGAAATACTTGATTCAACAGAGTTTTTCGATTTAAATTATATAAAATTCTTGTCATCAACAGAACGCTATATATATGGGGCATACAACAATCTCAGCTCTGTAGATTTTTCTGCAAAGAGACAGAATCAATAGATCATTTATTATGGCATTGCCCCTATGTAGCTTGTTTCTGGTCACAGGTTCAGGAATGATTTTTTTTAAATCAAGATATGCACTAAAAATTAACCTTACAAATGTGTTACAAGCAGTGTTGGGCAATTTGGAAAGTCATTGTCAGTCAATAAATAATATAATAATACTCATAGGAAAGGTTTTCATCTTTAACGCAATCTGTGGATACTAAACGATTAGAAAGGTTAAAACATCACAATAAAAAAATATATGGCACATAGAAACCAAACGAGGATGGTCTATGGTGTTGGATTCTGGGTCAACTTTGAACATTGAGCTATTAAAGACATGATAGATCAGACGCATAGTATATAAAGGAGTGAGATCTGTAGAAAGACAAGAGTGGCTGTGGAATGTGCTGGGTGGACGGGAGAGAGTCACGGGAGTGCGATAGGTGAGACGAGAGGACATCTGTGGATTAGGCGAAGGAGGGGTTGAGGTCAGGTCAGATCCCCTGAAGGGAGAACTAATGGTTATATTATCCTGTTACCCTCTTCCTGTCGAACCATAAGATGTAAGGATTGGAGAGAAGGAGGGGTGTCTAAAGTGGAGAATATATACTTGTGATGGTGAGAACATGGTTATTTTGGTCTGAACACAGCTGTGTCTACCCTTTGGGAAGAATTAAACTTGGTTAAGAATTAAACTTGGTTAAGTTATTTACTCTGAAAAATTAGAACATAAAGATGGTGATAGGTGAGATGGGCTGAGAGTGGCTGAGGGGTGTGGTTAAAGAGTTTGTTTGGTAATGTATTACTGTCATGTGACTGCTTTATATAAAAGTTCCATGTATGTAAAAGGTGTTAAAAAAAAAATATATATATATATATATATATATATATATATATATATATATATATATATATATATATATATATATATATATATATATATATATATATATATATACACAAAAATAAGATAATCTTCCTTTAATGTGATACAAGTACGAGTGTAATACCATGTCTTGCTTAAAACATCATACATGACATTATAAAAATGGATATAGACTTTAGTAAGGGACCCACTTTAGGTCGCATTGAAATTCACATCCTTTTTTTCAAGTACTAGAGTATGTATGTAGTCCCTGTATTTTCCCCTGAGAGATAAGTCTGTGATTGCCAGTTGCCATGGTGGTGGTTACCTGGAGGAAGTCTCCGCTGTTCTGTTGGATGCCCTGAAGGGCATAGAGCAGGGCCAGGGTGCTGAGGACAGAGTGAACCCCCGTGTCTCCTATCTCCCCCAGCTTAGCTGCAAACAGCTTCACCACCACATAGTGACAGTGGGCCTGGAGATGGAACGGGAAGAGGAGAAGAGATGGATGAGAGTTAAATGAGGACCAGAGAGAGAGGAGGAGGAATGAGACAGGTAAAGGAAACTGAAAGAAGGAACCAAAGGGGAAGAGATAAGAGGCATGGGATGGGGCTGCCTCCCAAAAAACAACACATTCCATATCCCACGTTGGTAAGGTAACTTACATTAGAGGCTCTGACCAGGTCTATAGCGCTGTTGTTCCAGGCATCCTCCTGACTGACTCTCTTCTGTAGCTCCTGCTGAATACTCTTAGCTGCCACCTCAACCAGCCTAAAGACACACAGAGAGGCATAGACATGGGAAATCTTTAGACACAAAATGATGCATGGCTGTCCATAGAGTACAAGTACATTTAGTTGTGTGCTGGTTTGCTGAACTGGTGGATCATTTTAGCTCAACCCATTGCATTGCCTGGCACCAACTAACACATTGCTCTGATTAAAAGTCTCTGCCATATAATGTACAGCCCTTTGGGACTTAACGAAGATCAAATATCTAAATGGAATCTATTACCATTACATTTTGGTTAGCTTGTAGGCCCACTTACTTGGCAGCTCGCAGTTTGTAAGCCTCCACAAGGCTGGCCAGGTCATTGACGTTGACTACAGTGGGTCGGGAGGACACAGACTGGGGCTGCAGTCTACGCTCTGACTCGTTCAGGTAGGACACAATGCCACTCAGCTGGTGGCCTGCCGACGCCTGCTGGTAGCTCTTTATCAAGAACCTGGGGAGTGAGGGATGCAAACACGTGAGCAAGACAGTGGATGGGCACGATGGTCACACACAGACAAAGTAGAGATGGGCGATATGGCATATCACTTTGTGTTTCTCATTTTTGACGTTAATTGATGGTATTTTATGTTTTGGTATAATAAAAAGGGTGGCCACAAATACATTCTAAGTGGTTTTAAATGGGTCTTTCTCTCTTCTGATTGATTGTTTTATACAAACTTAAACCCCAAATAATTTCAGCCTTTTCATCAATTTCCTTCACTCATTTGTTATAATTTCCACACTGTAAAATATTTGTTTTTGTCTTTGTATGCCTCTATTGTGACAAAGTAACTTTTCGTTTATGAAAGTACTAATTCTCCTCTGACCATGTCTTTTCAATGGATTCCAAAGGCAGTTCTTACTTTCGCCACAAAGGGCATTGTGCTGATTTCTTAGGTGCTTTTGGAACCCCCACTGCCTCACAGGCCCTAGCATATTCATACCACAAAATGACATGTGCGCGCCTGAAGCTCTTGCTAGGAAATGATCAGATCTCAACTGTTAGCAGTCTCTTACTGGCGGTAAGAACGGACGATTGCAACCATTTTTCAAGTTTCATCACTCAGTTATTTACATTTAACAAACCAAGCATTGAAATACCGGTATGTAAGGTAAAGTAAAAATCCAAACCAGCATGCTTTAATACGGGTATATAGTAAAACGCTGTTTACCACCCAGCTCAAACTAAGGACACAAAAACTCCTACACATCCATTCATTTGGTCCTAGTCTCACTCACTCCCAATCACCCTTTCCACTTCACACTTAGCAGTGCTTACACTGAACACACTCGCAAAAACATGCAGACAGATCAATGCTTTGTTGATAATTACTACCTTTGATGTGCAGGGCGCAATATCACACAATAGCTTTTAATACTGGGTTTATGAGCCCTGACTTGCAAGTATTGGAATACATTGTAATGTGTGTTTGTGTGAGATGTATAATGTGACTAATTGATGTTTTTGATTCAGTGAGGAAAGAATGTGTCATTTCACAGTGTGTGTGTGTGTCATATCTGTGTCTTATATTTGTGTGTGCGAGTGGGTGTTTGCGTCTGCATGTGCAAGTGTGTGTGTGTGCCTACCTAGCGGTCTGCAGCATCATGACGGTGTTCTCTCCCTCGTAGGTGCACGTGGCCACGAAGTTAACATAAATGTCCGGGAGGGCGCTGCAGCGGGAGTAGCCGTGCCCGCCACACGCCATGCGACACACCTCGATGCCCTCGCTGGCCGTCCATGTGGTGAAGGCCTTCAGGCCCGCGGACAGGGCATGGAGCTGGGCACAGGTCAGACAATGGCACAGGGTTATACAGTTATATTGACACAGGATGGTAGAGGATGGATGGCACAGTTATATTGGCACAGAAAAGGTGCAAATTAAAAATGACATAATTTGTTAATATGAATGAGGATCTTTTGTTTAAACCCCCTAGAGAGTTGATTGACACATCGGTGCGCCAATCTAAGTTACATAACAACAAAATATCCCCATAAAAATCTGTCAGTTTAAGCTAGAGATATCGGTTTCTTGCATTGGATGTGTCTCAATCTGCCGCATACGCCAGTGTCGCATCTTCTCATGAAAACGTCTGTAGCGTCCGAACCACTCTATGGAAAGTCGAGACTCTCACGAACACGTTCTCAGTTTGTCTCTACAACCCCCACAAGTGTCAGAAGACTAGTCTGAAGACGGTACCGTGGATGTGTGTACTTCTGTTTGGTAGCGTCCGAACCGGTTGGGCTACAAACTCCTGTGAAGGTAACTGGTACCAGTTTTAAAAAACAAATTAAAGTTTGAAGGAAGTTTTCTGCCTACCCAAAAAAGGCGTTAAATATGTAAACTTGTTTCTTATGATACTTTTTTTGGACTGTCCTTTTTGACATTATGAATGTGTTATTCAATATGTTTCTATAGGTTTTAGTAGTAAAAGCCAAATTAAATATTTGATCAAATAATTGTTTAAAATTAAAAAGCAAACAGCTAAATGATCCATAGTATGACCATCTTAAAACAATTCCATATGTCAGCTTAGCATCCCCCCCAACGTCTTAGACCAGGGGTGTCAAAGTCAAATGGACGGAGGGCCAAATAAAAAAATCAGCTACAAGACGAGGGCCGGACTGTTCGAATGTTCATTGAAAAATTTTTAAATGACGCATATAGTCTAGTGAACCTAATTGAACCTACTGAAAACCTAACAAATATATTACAATATGATCAGATAAATAAAGCAATATTTTCTTATGGCTCTGTCAGTAATCTTTAATTTTCAACAGACACAAAAGACAAATTTCCTTTATATAAATATCCCCATAACATGAACATTAAATGAAAGAAACCGGTATTCAAGGCACCATCAGTAGACTATATTTTCTATTTTAGCAAAAGTGGGCTAAATTTACTTCAAAGAAAAAACAATAATAGCAATTTTCTATCATCCACTCAACTGAAATATTTTTTAAATATAATTGGATTGAAATACAAAAAAATAAAGTGCAAAAATCTATTAATCAAAAACAACACTTTGTTTAAGGAGAAGTAACATGCAGTGAAAACAAATATTAAATTTTTACTTTTAAACTTGAACTGAGTAAAAACTCTAAATATGTGATTGCACAGTAATGTTCACTTGTTTGAGGTTGAGGGTGATACTTGGTGGTGTCCCATCTTTTCCACAAGTTCATCAATGTTCGGGGTAAGGCTCTGAGCTGAAGAAATCCTCAGAATTGAGTGGAGGTGTTCAGCAGTAAGTCGACTTCTGTGTGATGTTTTGTTCAGGTTCATCAAAGAAAACAGTTGTTCACACAGGTATGTGCTGCCAAACATAGACAACGTTTGAGCAGCCTGGATGCGCAGCTGGGGCATTGTGCCGGGGAGGAAACGGGCGAACTCCGCAGCACCCACTGCCGCATATTTTGCCCTCAGTGCATCATTGCATTGGAGGTCAATCAACTCCATTTGGAGGTTTGGTGGTGAGCTTTCCACGTCAACAGCAAATGGGTTACCGAGCAGTTCCAACCTGCTTTTTTGTGCTTCAAAGTCAGCAAATCGGCGTCGAAAGTCAGCGGCAAGCATACCTATTTTATCAGCCAACTGTGTGCTCGGGAACGCACTGGTAGAGAGCTTCTCTTTCATGGTCTGGCAGCTGGGAAAGTGGCTCAAATTTTCTTTCCGCATCTGCGTCTCCCACAGAGTCAGTTTGGTTTTAAATGCCTTCACTGTACTGTACATATCAGAGATGACACGATCCCGACCCTGCAAGTTTATTGCATTCAGATGACTCGTAATGTCACACAGAAAAGCCATTTCACACAGAAACATTTCGTCTCGGAGTTGTGTTGTGTCTTTCCCTTTGCTGTCCAAGAACAGACAAATCTCCTCACGAAGCTCGAAACATCTTTGAAGCACCTTTCCCTGGCTTAGCCATCGCACCTCTGTGTGATAAGGCAAATCACCATGCTCCGTTTCTAACTCCGTCAGAAATGCCTTGAACTGGCGGTGATTCAAACCTTTGGCTCTGATAAAGTTAACTGTGCGCGTGATGATGCTCATTACATGCTCCATTTTCAAGGCTTTACCGCACAACGCTTCCTGGTGTATGATACAATGATAAGCTGTCAGCTCACCTGTCGCGTTTTCCTCTTGCATCTTTTCCCGTATCTTCGCCACCAGTCCGCTCCTGTGTCCACACATCGCAGGTGCTCCGTCGGTTGTCAAACCCACGAGTTTTTCCCAAGGCAGCTCCATCTCATTTACACATCTTGACACCTCTTCATACAAATCATGCCCCGTAGTTGTGCCATGCATAGGACGTAAAGCCAAAAACTCCTCTGTCACGCTTAGGTTGGAGTCCACTCCGCGGATGAAAATTGACAACTGGGCAATGTCAGAAATGTCGGTGCTCTCATCCACAGCCAAGGAATATGCAATAAAATCTTTTCCCTTTTTCACAAGCTGCTCTTTTAGATTGATGGACAACTGGTCTACTCTCTCGGCAATGGTGTTTCTGCTCAGACTCACATTTAAAAAGAGTTGCCTTTTTTCTGGGCAAACTTCGTCACAAACTTTAATCATGCAGTTTTTGATGAAATCCCCCTCCGTAAATGGCCGGGCTGATTTAGCGATCTCTTCTGCCAAAATAAAACTGGCCTTGACAGTTGCGTCCGCGTGTGTGTCCGCGTGTTTCGTTTCATAATGTCGTCTCAGATTATACTCTTTCAGTACCGCCACACTTTCTCCACACAGAAGACACACAGGTTTTCCAGCTACCTTCGTTAACATATACTCCGACTCCCACCTTGTTTGAAACCCCCGGTTCTCAGTATCCACCTTCCGTTTTGCCATTTTTGATGGGTATCTGAAAGTTAATTTTACTGTGATGCTGACGACTGCTGTGCCAATAAATATTGAAATGAAGCAGCCTACTGCTCGGTGCGTCACCTTTGCATTGTGGGAAATGTAGTATTGGTGCGTGTAAAAGATCTGCGGGCTGCCGGCTTGCTGCGGGCCGGTTCTAATAATAAATCAAGATCATCCCAGGGGCCGTAAAAAACCTTCTTGCGGGCCGGATGTGGCCCGCGGGCCTTGACTCTGACATATGTGTCTTAGACTAAAGAATTAACACCGACGAAGCCTGTTGTCGAAACACCCCCATTAGACTTCTGCTGCTTAAAATAGATGAAACATTTCAAGACTATTTTCAGTGAGTGCAGTGTTATCCCATATTTCCTAGTCAGGTCACGTGGTTAGGAAAAAAACTCCTTTCACGTGGTTAGGAAAAAAAAGCCTTGTTTCATCATGTACTATATCAAGAGGAGGTATTTACTTAGCCTGGGCACCAGTCTGTTTAGCTATCATTCCACTCCTTGAAAAGCATGACACGGGAGTACAAGATGTGGAATGTTAGCAAAACAGGTTCTGGATTTCAGGCTAGTATTTACTGTAAATACCTCTGGTAGTTCACTGAAGTCTCCCTGGCTGATGTCTCCAGTGATGCGGTGGTAGACCTGGTTCATGTACTGACCCACAAATTTGTAGGCATAGGCTGTAGCCAGCAGGGGGAACAGCTTGTACTGTTGGGTCTGGTAGTCCATAATCTGGGGCTCTGGCTCTCTGGAGGAACCACAAAATAAAAATATAGACTTAGACACAAGGTTAATGGTTCACTATCTTTTTTATGTTAGTCTTTGAAGAACATTGAGATACAGATATTATATGAGTAAGGCCTCCTAATATCTACCCAAACTCTAGTTAACATCTATCTACATCAGCTCTCACACAATTATAAGAGTATAGCTTTTGTTAAATGGTAAGGGTTATAGTATTTTGCTTTCTATTCTTGTTTGTGTCTATGAGTGTGTTACTTGTGTATGGATGTGTGTAAGTATATGTGTGAGCATTTTTGTATTCCTTTGACTGTTTATGTAGGTTTCAGTAAATGTGTGTATCCAGGGTCATGTTCATTAGGCAACAAGCGGATGAAAACGCACCGAAACATAACACAGGAAAGTAGTGTCTGTACAATAAGAATTTGGATTTCCATCTCAAAATATTTTGCTACAGTGTGACCTACTGAACATGACACTGGAGTGTCCAGAGCTACAACTGACCCTGGGCGTATCTCAGACTGGTGCCGTACGGAACTGTAGCGGATGGCGATAGTGCAGGACTTGGCGAGGGCGTGGCCTGCTTCCCCTACGATCATGGACCTGATGAACACCATGGTGCCGTAGGTCAGCTTGGCACTGGGAGGCTTCACGTACGTACCGTCTGCCTCCACCTGGTGGGGAGAATACATACTGTCTGTGGCAGTGGAGGCTCCTCTGAGGAGGAAGGGGAGGAGCATCCTCCTTAGTGAATTTCAGAATCTTCATTTTTTAAATGAAACTAGAATAAATATCTTCACGTCACAAAATAATTAATTAACACACACTTTTTTGCAATGTAGGTCAGTAGCCGCAACAGCACTATGTAGGGTATCCCAATGGTGTTACCAGAGGACAGATCGTTTCTGTCCTCCTCTGGGAACATTGACTTCCATACAAAGCCTAGGAGGCTCATGGTTCTCACCCCTTCCACAGACTTACACAGTAATTGTGTCAACTTCAAAGCTCTTGCAGCATGAACTGACATTGTCCACCCAATCACAGGATCAAAGAATGAATCTGGCACTGAAAGCATAAGCTACAGCTAGCTAGCTAGATAGCTAGCAGTGCATAAAATGTGGTGAGTAGTTGACTCAAAGAAACAGAAAGAAAAGTTGAACAAATTCATTTTTTTAAGAGAGTGAGGGAGAGATAGAAAGCTAGCTATATGTCGTTGTATTTTTTTCACTTAGCTAGCGAATGCAGTTAGCTAGTTTAGCCTACTCAAACACCCGTCACAAACAGAAACATATTCTATGTTAGCTAGCTGGCTATGGCTATCCAACACTGGAACTCTTCCAAGTCAAGGTAAGCTTTTGGTTTTATTCATTTATTGCCACCGGGGCCCAATGGTGTAACTGCTAAACTGCTTTCTGACTGTACACTGAACTGCATGATTGTAGCGGGTTTACTAACACGTTAGTTCTCGTAGCAATGTAGACTAATATGCAAGAAGGAATACAATAAACAAAGTGATCATGCTTTTTGTATGTAACTGCTATGAAAGTGAACTCAGTTTACGTATGATCAGTAGTGTATTCATTCCGCTGATTCTGTTGAAAAATGTTTCTTAAACTGAAGCAAACCGAACGGAGATAAAATACCTGAATTTGTCCAATATAAACTCTTGTTTGCCACTGTTGGACTAATGATTACATCTTAGATCAGCTAGATGCAGGCAAGAGTGTGCAAGGCGATATTGAATGTCACCGTCACCTTGATTTAAAAAAAATGTATCTCTACGTTGTAATCTTTAATTCATAGGCTAGGTTGTAGCAACATCATGATGGGTATAGGGAAAAGTTGAGTATCATGTAGTAGCCTAAACCTATTGATGTGACGTTGATCTGGGTGAATGGAATATAAATGACAGTCATCCAATATGCTGTAATAGAAATAAGGCTCATAAATATTTTTTTATTTTTAAAAGTCCTCCCTCATCTTAGACAACACTGACCGCCACTGGTCTGTGGTATACAGTTCTAGGACAACCAGGTAGTAAGTATACACGCTCTGAGGAATATGCATACAATATACCTTAAACTCTAATCTTGGTGACAGCATTAGAATCAACCAACAGAAACAAAGAACAGTGTCTCCTTGAAATGTGCTTAACTTCCCAGTCGCTCACCTTGGCATATTTCATCAGCATGTGTTCGCGAGGAATTCGTACGTTCTCCAATTTCAGGTAACCATTGTCAACCTCATCAAAGCCAAACTTGGGTCCTATGTCCCCTACCACCACACCTGAGAGTGAAAGAGAGTGAGTTCACTAGACAGTAGGCTACCACCACACCTGAGAGTGAGAGAGTGAGTTCACTAGACAGTAGGCTACCACCAAAGCTACATACAGAGACACAGACAGGCATACTCACAAACACTCTTTTTTTGACGCGCGCACAGCAGTATGTACAGTACCTGGCAGTGGTATGTGTGTGTTCATACTGCGGAGAGGTACGATGAAGGCGTGAAGGCCGTGACACTTCCCCTGGGTGTGGAGCTGGGCCAGAACTATGGCGTGGTTAGACGTCTTACCCACTGGAGAGAGAGAGAGCGAGACGGACAGGGAACGCGAGAGAGCCCATTAGACTCCAATGGATTAATAACATTAGCTGTCAGTTCTCACTATGGGGAGAACAAGTATGATACACTGCCGATTTTGCAGGTTTTCCTACTTACAAAGCATGTAGAGGTCTGTAATGTTTTATCATAGGTACACTTCAACTGTGAGAGACGGAATCTAAAAATCCAGAAAATCACATTGTATGATTTTAAGTAATTAATTTGCATTTTATGGCATGACATAAGTATTTGATACATCAAAAAAGCAGAACTTAATATTTGGTACAGAAACTTGTTTGCAATTACAGAGATCATACGTTTCCTGTAGTTCTTGACCAGGTTTGCACACACTGCAGCTGGGATTTTGGCCCACTCCTCCATACAGACCTTCTCCAGATCCTTCAGGTGTCGGAGCTGTCGCTGGGCAATACGGACTTTCAGCTCCCTCCAAAGATGTTCTATTGGGTTCAGGTCTGGAGACTGGCTAGGCCACTCCAGAACCTTGAGATGCTTCTTATGGAGCCACTCCTTAGTTTCCCTGGCTGTGTGTTTTGGGTCGTTGTCATGCTGGAAGACCCAGCCACGACCCATCTTCAATGCTCTTACTGAGGGAAGGAGGTTGTTGGCCAAGATCTCGCGATACATGGCCCCATCCATCCTCTAATCAATACGGTGCAGTCGTCCTGTCCCCTCATGTTACCACCTCCATGCTTCATGGTTGGGATGGTGTTCTTGGGGTTGTACTCATCCTTCTTCTTCCTCCAAACACAGTGAGTGGAGTTTAGACCAAAAAGCTCTATTTTTGTCTCATCAGACCACATGACCTTCTCCCATTCCTCCTCTGGATCCTCCAGATGGTCATTGGCAAACTTCAGACGGGCCTGGACATGCGCTGGCTTGAGCAGGGGGACCTTGCGTGCGCTGCAGGATTTTAATCCATGACGGCGTAGTGTGTTACTAATGTTTTTTTTTTGATACTGTGGTCCCAGCTCTCTTCAGGTCATTGACCAGGTCCTGCCGTGTAGTTCTGGGCTGATCCTTCACCTTCCTCATGATCATTGATTCCCCACGAGGTGAGATCTTGCATGGAGCCCCAGACCGAGGGTGATTGACCGTCATCTTGAACTTCTTCCATTTTCTAATAATTGTGCCAACAGTTGCTGCCTTCTCACCAAGCTGCTTGCCTATTGCCCTGTAGCCCATCCCAGCCTTGTGCAGGTCTAAAATTTTACCCCCGATGTCCTTGCACAGCTCTCTGGTCTTTGCCATTGTGGAGAGGTTGGAGTCTGTTTGATTGAGTGTGTGGACAGGTGTCTTTTATACAGGTAACAGGTGCAGTTAATACAGGTAATGAGTGGAGAACAGGGGGGCTTCTTAAAAAAAAAAACTAACAGGTCTGTGAGAGCCCGAAATTCTTACTGGTTGGTAGGTGATCAAATACTTATGTCATGCAATAAAATGCAAATGAATTACTTAAAAATCATACAATGTGATTTTCTGGATTTTGTTTTTAGATTCCGTTTCTCACAGTTGAAGTGTACCTATGATACAAATTACAGACCTCTACATGCTTTGTATGTAGGAAAACCTGCAAAATCGGCAGTGTATCAAATACTTGTTCTCCTCACTGTAACTTGATTGAAAAGATTTGAGCCGAAATTTAAGTCTCTGGTCCACACTACAATGAGAATCAGCAGTAAATTATCTTGTTCAGCAATGTTGTGGAATGGGTTTTCTTCAAAAGCTAAGTCCACATAATTTACTGGCGATTGGTTTGATTGTACTCAGACCTTGACTTTTTCCATATTTTTGTTACATTACAGTCATTCTAAAATGGATTTAAAAAATGATACTCAGCAATCTACACACAATACCCCATAACGACCAAGCAAAAACAGAAATACCTTATTTATACAAGTATTCAGACCCTTTCCTTTGAGGCTTGAAATTGAGCTCAGGTGCATCCTGTTTCCATTGGTCATCCTTGAGATGTTTCTACAACTTGATTCAAATCTACCTGTGGTCAATTAAATTGATTTGACATGATTTGGAAAGGCACACACCGGTCTATATACGGTCCCACAGTTGACAGTGCATGTCAGAGAAAAACATCAAGCCATGAGGTTGAAGGAATTGCCATAGAGCTCCGAGACAGGATTGTGTCGAGGCACAGATCTGGGGAAGGGTACCAAAATATTTCTGCTGCATTGAAGGTCCCTAAGAACACAGTGGCCTCCATCATTCTTAAATGGAAGTAGTTTGGAACCACCAAGACTCTTCCAAGAGCTGGCTGCCAGGCCAAACTGAGCAATCAGGGGAGAAGGGCCTTGGACAGGGAGGTGACCAAGAACCTGATGGTCACTAACAGAGCTCTAGAGTTCCTTTGTGGAGATGGGAGAACCTTCCAGAAGAACAACCATCGCTGCAGAACTCCATCAAATCAGGCCTTTATGGTACAGTGGCCAGACGGAAGCCACTCCTCAGTAAAAAGGCACATGATAGCCCACTTGGAGTTTGCCAAAAGGCACCTAAAGACTCGCAGACCATGAGAAACAAGATTCTCTGGTCTGATGAAACCAAGATTGAACTCTTTGGCCTGAATGCCAAGCGTCAACTCTGGACGAAACCTGGCACCATCCCTACAGTGAAGCATGGTGGTGGCAGCATCATGCTGTGGGGATGTTTTTCAGCGGCAGGGACTGGGAGACTAGTCAGGATCAAGGGAAAGATGAACGGCACAAAGTACAGAGAGATCCTGAATGAAAACCTGCTCCAGAGCATTCAGGACCTCAGACTGGGGCAAAGGTTCACCTTCCAACAGGACAACGACCCTAAGCACACAGCCAAGACAATGCAGGAGTGCCTTCGGGACAAGCCTCTGAATGGGAGACTAGTCAGGATCAAGGGAAAGATGAACATAGCAAAGTACAGAGAGATCATTGATGAAAACCTGCTCCAGAGCACTCTGAACCTCAGACTGGGGCAAAGGTTCACCCTAAGCACACAGCCAAGACAACGCAGGAGTGTCTTCGGGACAAGTCTCTGAATGTCCTTGAGTGGCCAGGCAGAGCCCGGACTTGAACCTGATCGAACATCTCTGGAGAGACCTGAAAATAGCTGTCCAGCAACGCTCCCCAGCCACCTGACACTCAATGCTGTAATTGCTGCCAAAGATGCTTCAACAAAGTACTGAGTAAAGGGTCTGAATACTTATGTAAATGTGATAGTTTTATTTGTAATAAATGATCTAAAATTTCTAAACCTGTTTTTGCTTTGTCATTATGGGTATTGTGTGTAGATTGAAGGGGAAAAAAACGATATAATCAATTTTATAATAAGGCTGTAAAGTAACAAAATGTAGAAAAGTGTATGTGTATGTGCCCTGAAGCTAAAGTGTGTGTGTGTACTCACGTCCTCCAGGCCACCACTTGATGGAGGTGATGGTCGGGCTGTTCAGGACAAACTCCTGGGTGGCCGGGTCATATGTTGCCGTGGTTTCAAGCCCCCTGAGGTGGGTGCCTAGGCAACGAGAAAGACACCAAGGCCCCCAAACAACACGAAAACCAAGTTATCACTAAGTTACGGCAGGAGGACATTGATGTTTTCAAATAGTATGCAGTGCAAAACTGAGAAAATGACTAGCCATCAATCTCAACTAACGCAACTTCTAACTTTTTTTTAACCCCCTCATTCCCTCATGGGGAAAAAAAGGTTTTCTATTCTATAGTGGAAGGTGTTTGACAGATCAAAACCAAAATAAAATCCATCCTATTTCTTACAATTTGCATAGGTGTACGGTTTAGGACTGTCAAAGTTAACCTGACATTTTTTTATGCTGTTAATTCTGCTTCTGTTTTAGTTCTCAGGTCAAAATATGTAAGCAAATGATCCCAGTTCTAGTAGCAGCTGCTTGTGACTAGTTCATGAAGAACATGGATCAGTAGCCTAGGCTAGATCTAATAGATGTATTATATTTTACATGACCTCAAACCTGGCTGAGCTGTTGTTAGTTTTCTGTGGAACTCATAACATTGTCAGACAGGTTTAAATGCTCTTTGTATCCATAGAGCCAGTTCTTTCCCCGCCCACCTATAGTCAACCCTCCCATTAGAAATTGGAATGAATGAAGCGTTAACAGTACTTGAGTGTGTACGTGGGCAACTGTTAAACTTCAAGAACATTGATAAGAGGGAGTAGGCCTACTTAAACATTGATACCGTTAATAGCCAGCTGTATGTTCCAGTGACCTTTGTGTTATGGTGAAACATTTTGATACAGAATATTTTGTGTTTCTTTCCTTAACTATCAAAACATAGTATGCCTGCCACTAACTCAATTCATTATTTGAATTGTTTGACCGCCCTATTACGTTTATACAGTGAGGTTACATGTTATGAAGGACGTAGGTTGTCTGTCTTTAAACTCAATATACTTCCAAACACAGTAAGGGGGACAAAAGGGACAGAGGCGGTGGGGGGGTACCTGTTTTTGGAAAGGAAGTCACTGAGGATGCTTTACAAGTGGGCATGAACGTTCACTGTGGCTGGCAACAAGATTGTGTGAGAAAAATATGATTCCTGTGTTTTATATATAATTCCACAGTATGAAAATGATAATGCCCTTTTAGTGCAAGAGCGGTTTGAAAAGACAGCCTAAAATGTCAGCTTCTTTTGGTGGAATGGAGTTTTGGAATGCTTGGTGACATCATCAGGCAGTAAATTAGTACCAAACATCTCTGCCAATAACAGCTAGTTTTCAGTATCCCCCTCCATACTCAGACCACTCCCAGAAGGTGCTAGCAAAATTCTTGTTTGATAAATTGCTCTTTGCTAAGAGGCCATTTTTGTTTCTTTTTGACCATTTTAATTGAAAACAATCACACTAAGGTAATTAATTGTTAGCCAGAAATAATTTGATATTGAGATAAAAACGACTGCATTGGACCTTTAACAGAGAGAGTTCTCTGGTGGCTCGACTCAAATGTTTAAGAGGGTGGGCATGCATCTCTTGTCCACTCCACAGAGCATGTGGGTGACGGGAGGTTGGTGACCAGGTACGGTTCGTTCGGCATTTTACCGTGGCCCATCTCTGTCTGTGCGTAGGTGCCGATGATATCCAGGTTCCAGGCGGGTATGAAGAATGTCTCCATCTGCTCAGGACTGGCCTGGTTCAGCAAGGTGGGCAGGAACATTGCCAGGTGGAGATCCAGCGGCTCCGCCCGCCCACGGTGCACACAGCTGGGGCAGGGACAAGGGGCAAGGAGGGGAAGGGGTAGGGGATAGGAGAGTAGTTTGAAGGGAGAAGATGGTAAAGGAAGGATAGGACATTGGGGGGGCATGCAAAATATGGTATAGTCAAGGAAAAAAATATTTTTAGGCATAGAATAATAGACCATATAATGGGACATGACAATGGAGAGATGGTTGGAAAAGATGAGAGATTGCCCCCAAAATGTTATTTACTAACACTTCCAGAGAGGATGGATGAATAGATGGGGGTGTGCAAGAATTCATATAAAAAATGTAAAACAACTGTGAGCTAGTCATGCAAACTGACCGCGGAGAACTGAATAGAATCATCTGCATTTAGACCTGGCTTGAATCAAGAAAAGTTTGATTAAGTTCATTCATTCAAAATAACCTTCTCATGCATGACCGTTGCAACCTTTCATTTATTTGCCTGAAATGTTCATTTCCAAAAGCAGTGTAACCTGTACTCTCTCATTTCACTGAAAAAAAAACATTTTAAATTCCAAATTAACTGGCAAACTCGGGGCTGTGTTCATTAGGCACCCAACGGAAGAAAACTGACACAAGAAGGGACTAACTGGACTTGGTCCATTAAGAAATGGCCAATTTAGTTTAAATTGTAAAAGTAATTTCATTGCATGGCCTAATGAACACAACCCTGAGGCAGTAAAATGTCAAATGTGTGACAACCAATAAATCAACATTATACTCTATGCTAATGGTACCAACTAGTGCAGTGCAACTAGCAGTTTTAAAGCAGACTCTTTAGTCCAGGGGTAGGCAACCCTGTTCCTGGAGGGCCACAGGTCCTGCAGGATTTTGTTCCAAGTATGCACCACACCTGACCAATTGCACTAATTCAGTGATTTCCTAAATTCACACACCTGGTCTTCTAGGTTGGTTAAATTAAAAATATAAAGTGCCTGCAAAGCTCCAGGATCATGGTTGCCTACCCCTGCTTTAGTTTATAAGGAAGGGTGAAGCAGCTGTAAGGGCATTTCAGGTTAAGACAATAGGCAGTTTTCCATTGACCCAAGATTATTCGACAAAAGTAATGTCGGCAAAAAAATCTGAGCGATATGTGTTACGGAAACGGTAGGTCGCCTAGTGGTTAAGACTGTTGGGTCAATAACCGAAAGGTCACTGGTTCAAATCCCTGAGCAGACTAGGTGAAACACATCTGCCCTTGAGCAAGGCACTTTTGCTCCAGGGTCGCTGTCAATAATGGCTGATCCCTGAACGTGACCCCACTCTCTGAGGGTGTCAGAGGAAGTGGCAAATCAAAAATAAACTGACTTATTTCCAATTCACACATTCTTACACACTTTTACATGTGCGAAATAGGACAAATGTAAACACCTACCTAATTATTATTAATAGATATAGGAGACATTTTCCACCGATCGGCAACATTTTTATAAGTTCGACAGGTGGACATTTCTTTAGTCAAACTTTCTTCATTGCGACAGTTGATGGAACCAGTGTTTTTCGAATAAATGCTGATTGCCAAATTTGAAGGTACACGGGCATGTGACGTTGTCATGGAAACCTAGCTAGTGAGTTGGTGAGAAGTGAACCAGAACAGAACTCTAAAAAAGAAGGCCTTCAGAATATTCTGAACAGCCAGTCCTGGACATTCCCTGGAGTATTATTGTCATGGAAATGCCATGGTTACGTGATCGTGAATAATGTCCACTTCGCAGCGTCAGAGGTGAAACATTGGCAACAAGAGACATCTAGCATGTCCAAAATTATCTTACATCGCACAGATTTCTCTGCTTTCAGATGAACAATGGGATATTCAGGGATCTGAAACTCTTCCCACTCTGCATGTTCTTTGGCAAGACACCGTGTGCCTTCCCTATGAGTTGAGACTTCGACAGACAAGAACAATTGTTAGGCCTATATTCATTCATCCAAGCCATTCATTCACAAACAGCCAAACAATTAGGCCTACATCCATCCACTCAAATGCACAATTCAGAATGTTAGGTCATTTGCTTAAAAAAAGGTCAAAATTCTACAGTGTTAGGGTTAATCATTTGTAATGAGTAGACTAGATTCAAAGAAAATTGGGAGTAGGGGAAAATCAAGACTTAATAGCAATCAGAGTTAAATGACATAAGCTTGGAAACAACTCATTAGGCTAATAGGCCACTACTAGCAGAAGGAGAAGAAATAAAAGGGGTTTGAGGAATGGAATGAAACTAAAAACTAGACAGGAGGCATTTGGGTTCTTCGGAAAATGATTTTTTAATATCGTTTAGGGATTTTTTTTGTCCTTCAATTGTTTCTTTTGTCACCTTTTCCAAGGTATTGGGCAGTTTATGAGGACTCTAAAAACAGACTGGCAATCATGACATTTTGAATCCAGCATATTGGTTTCGGCTATTCAGTTTAGCTAATAACTATTGAGTTATGCCTACTGTTTGGGCACATTTTGTCTACACAAACAACTACAGTGATCTGTCAAACACCTACAAATAATCACTTTCAATCAAAATGTCAACCCCATGATTTTAAAACGATATTAAAAGAAAATCCTACGTCAAAGATCGACAACTGTCCATCCCTAAGCATCCCTGTGATCCTTTCCATAATTCAAACATAACTAGCAGGCTAAATATAAAGCAATTGCACAAGCACTTTGTTGTATAAATTGTGCTATTACGTTATCATTATTATAAATTCTCTGTATGGGACTGACCGTGCCCCAACTCTGTTTGGGCGTAGGTGCCCATGGCCTTGAAGGACTCGGCCAGGGGGACCCACTTCTTGAACTGCTCCTTGTTACACTGGGTGTACAGGGTGGGGAGGAACATGCTGAAGTGGAGCCCCAGAGCCTCTTGATGGTTGCCCCGAAACACGCTGAGGGAGGGGGACAGACACACAGGTTGACGGATGGACAGACTGGACCACTCAGCAGGTTTGTGGTAATTTTACTCATTTAAAAAAAAAAGGGGAGGTTCTACCTAAACTTGTTCAATAAGAATGTGCATTTTAGTTTTCCATTTCAAAGTGTTTCGCTCCTACTTAAAAGGACCCAGGTTTAGGGTTGACACTAGTGTCAACATGACCTTACTGTAAAGGCAAGGCTTTTTATTTTTTTAAAGGGATTCTGCAAGATTCTGGTCATTAATCATGGAAGTCTATAGGTATGCCCAGCATAAGCTATTGTACCTATAGACTTGACATTGGACAAACCCAATCCCTTTAGTTTCACTATAAAATGTGCTCCGATTTGCCTCGTCATTGTCATATTGAGAAATAGATGTTTTAAAAGAGACTTACAAAGAGAAAATATAGGCTCCTGGCTGAGGCCTTTAATATGTAACTAACTTCTATACTTGACTTGGGATAAGGCAAATATGCAGTTTGAACAAGTGAAAGGGTAGGACATAACATAGCCTGTGAACTAGTTTTAATCTTGATGTGACCTAGTTTTAATCTTGATGTGACCTAGTTTTAATCTTGATGTGACCTTTGCTCTGCCTAGAGAGTTAGTGCTGGCCTGCAGCAGTACTCCATGACTCACACATACTAGGGAATGGGTTTGGAAAGAATTTCACTATTCGAATAGTATGATTAATTTTTTTTGATATCCAGATATTTTAAATACATGTATTTTCTTTTTTTAAGTTAAAAAAAAAAAAAAAAAAAAACATTTTTTATTTCACCTTTATTTAACCAGGTAGGCAAGTTGAGAACAAGTTCTCATTTACAATTGCGACCTGGCCAAGATAAAGCAAAGCAGTTCGACAGATACAACGACACAGAGTTACACATGGAGTAAAACAAACATACAGTCAATAATACAGTATAAACAAGTCTATATACGATGTGAGCAAATGAGGTGGGAAGGGAGCTAAAGGCAAAAAAAGGCCATGGTGGCAAAGTAAATACAATATAGCAAGTAAAACACTGGAATGGTAGATTTGCAATGGAAGAATGTGCAAAGTAGAAATAAAAATAATGGGGTGCAAAGGAGCAAAATAAATTAATTAATTAAATACAGTAGGGAAAGAGGTAGTTGTTTGGGCTAAATTATAGGTGGGCTATGTACAGGTGCTGTAATCTGTGAGCTGCTCTGACAGTTGGTGCTTAAAGCTAGTGAGGGAGATAAGTGTTTCCAGTTTCAGAGATTTTTGTAGTTCGTTCCGGTCATTGGCAGCAGAGAACTGGAAGGAGAGGCGGCCAAAGAAAGAATTGGTTTTGGGGGTGACCAGAGAGATATACCTGCTGGAGCGCGTGCTACAGGTGGGTGATGCTATGGTGACCAGCGAGCTGAGAAAAGGGGGGACTTTACCTAGCAGGGTCTTGTAGATGACCTGGAGCCAGTGGGTTTGGCGACGAGTATGAAGCGAGGGCCAGCCAACAAGAGCGTACAGGTCGCAATGGTGGGTAGTATATGGGGCTTTGGTGACAAAACGGATTGCACTGTGATAGACTGCATCCAATTTGTTGAGTAGGGTATTGGAGGCTATTTTGTAAATGACATCGCCAAAGTCGAGGATTGGTAGGATGGTCAGTTTTACAAGGGTATGTTTGGCAGCATGAGTGAAGGATGCTTTGTTGCGAAATAGGAAGGCAATTCTAGATGTAACTTTGGATTGGAGATGTTTGATATGGGTCTGGAAGGAGAGTTTACAGTCTAACCAGACACCTATTTGTAGTTTTCCACGTATTCTAAGTCAGAGCCGTCCAGAGTAGTGATGTTGGACAGGCGGGTAGGTGCAGGTAGAGATCGGTTGAAGAGCATGCATTTAGTTTTACTTGTATTTAAGAGCAATTGGAGGCCACAGAAGGAGAGTTGTATGGCATTGAAGCTTGCCTGGAGGGTTGTTAACACAGTGTCCAAAGAAGGGCCAGAGGTATACAGAATGGTGTCGTCTGCGTAGAGGTGGATCAGAGACTCACCAGCAGCAAGAGCGACCTCATTGATGTATACAGAGAAGAGAGTCGGTCCAAGAATTGAACCCTGTGGCACCCCCATAGAGACTGTCAGAGGTCCGGACAGCAGACCCTCCGATTTGACACACTGAACTCTATCAGAGAAGTAGTTGGTGAACCAGGCGAGGCAATCATTTGAGAAACCAAGGCTGTCGAGTCTGCCGATGAGGATGTGGTGATTGACAGAGTCGAAAGCCTTGGCCAGATCAATGAATACGGCTGCACAGTAATGTTTCTTATCGATGGCGGTTAAGATATCGTTTAGGACCTTGAGCGTGGCTGAGGTGCACCCATGACCAGCTCTGAAACCAGATTGCATAGCAGAGAAGGTATGGTGAGATTCAAAATGGTTGGTAATCTGTTTGTTGACTTGGCTTTCGAAGACCTTAGAAAAGGCATGGTAGGATAGATATAGGTCTGTAGCAGTTTGGGTCAAGAGTGTCCCCCTTTGAAGAGGGGGATGACCGCAGCTGCTTTCCAATCTTTGGGAATCTCAGACGACACGAAAGAGAGGTTGAACAGGCTAGTAATAGGGGTGGCAACAATTTCGGCAGATAATTTTAGAAAGAAAGGGTTCAAATTGTCTAGCCCGGCTGATTTGTAGGGGTCCAGATTTTGCAGCTCTTTCAGAACATCAGCTGAACGGATTTGGGAGAAGGAGAAATGGGGAAGGCTTGGGCGAGTTGCTGTGGGGGGTGCAGTGCTGTTGACCGGGGTAGGAGTAGCCAGGTGGAAAGCATGGCCAGCCGTAGAAAAATGCTTATTGAAATTCTCAATTATGGTGGATTTATCAGTGGTGACAGTGTTTCCTATCTTCAGTGCAGTGGGCAGCTGGGAGGAGGTGTTCTTATTCTCCATGGACTTTACAGTGTCCCAGAACTTTTTTGAGTTAGTGTTGCAGGAAGCAAATTTCTGCTTGAAAAAGCTAGCCTTGGCTTTTCTAACTGCCTGTGTATAATGGTTTCTAGCTTCCCTGAACAGCTGCATATCACGGGGGCTGTTCGATGCGAATGCAGAACGCCATAGGATGTTTTTGTGTTGGTTAAGGGCAGTCAGGTCTGGGGAGAACCAAGGGCTATATCTGTTCCTGGTTCTAAATTTCTTGAATGGGGCATGTTTATTTAAGATGGTTAGGAAGGCATTTTTTTAACTATCCACGCATCCTCTACTGACGGGATGAGATCAATATCCTTCCAGGATACCCCGGCCAGGTCGATTAGAAAGGCCTGCTCGCTGAAGTGTTTTTAAGCTGAGCACTGCTACGTGAGGGAGAGTCAGGCGCTCTACTGAGGGGCCTTGTGTGTAATCAGAATGGAGGGAGCAGACGGAGGAAGATGGCTAATAAAGATTATTGCCTAGTCAGACCATTATTCTGGTGATTTGATTTGGATCTCTTTTAGTCCCCATTTGGACTAATCTTCCAAGAGTCCTTAAACATTAAAATACCATTTATAATACGAACACATTTCCACATATAACACACTATTACAAACATACATAATATACTAACATAATGACCCAATAAATACTCAATCTAAAAAATATTGATTCTTCATCTACTATAGTCCCACAACATTTCAATGTATTATATTTAAATCATGTTTAAATGTATATATTGAAAGGTTTCTGGATTGCTCAGTTAATTTATTCCATTTCTTTATTGCTCTAAATCGAAATGTTATTTTGCCTATAACTCTTTTCTGTTGAGACAACGCATAGATGGTGGACAATCAATTTCCTAGTATTTACGGAATGTCTGTCTCTTACCAACTGAATACTGTTGTGAATAGAACTTGGCCGTTTTAAATGATGTATATTATTAAATAAAATAAGCATGTTCCTTTCAATTATCTTATCAATTGATGACCAACCAAGAACATTGCGCATGACTGCAACAGAATAACCCTATCTCCACCTTAAAACTATCCTTGCTGCTTTGTTCTGTGCAATCTACAGCCTCCTAACTTCACTTGATGATGCATTTGATAGTCTTTATTATACAATAAAAGTCTACTACTTCTCATTTTGCTAACTTTTAATGCCATCATTGTATTACATCTTACATTGCTTAAGTGAGTTCTCTCTCTCCACTTGCTACAGATCGAGTCTCTTTGACGCTTTGATTGGCCAACATAAAACAAGTTACACATACATGAAGGCTCTCGGAGGTCACACGTCATTAAAACTACATTGAAAAGTTTGTTTTATTAAATGAATCATTTGAAACGTCATCCTGCTGTTTAATCAGTTTCTTGATATGCAACACCTGTCAGGTGGATGGATTATGTTGGCAAATGAGAAATGCTCACTAACAGGGATGTAAACAAATTTGTTCACAGAATTTGAGAGAAATAAGCTTTTTGTGCGTATGAACATTTTCTGGGAACTTTTATTTCACCTCATGGAACACGGGACCAATACTTTACATGTTGGGTTTATTTTTTGTCTATTACTGCCCTGTTGGGTAGAGCTCTGAAGTTAAGAATTTCACTGTACTTGCTGTGCATGTGACAACTTGAAAATAGGTGTATAATTATAGGTGTATAATTATCCCTAAAAATGATACTCACAAGTATTCTAATACCAGCGTTCGGGTATTCGAATAAGGGTGCACATCCCTAACACACATGCACACAAACCTTTATAGCCACATGGCAGAGTGCCAGGGTCTTGCCCCATAGGCAATTATGTAACAGTGCATAAAACTACAGTACCCTATTGCTTCACCATATATATATATATATATATATATATATATATATACACACTGCTCAAAAAAATAAAGGGAACACTAAAATAACACATCCTAGATCTGAATGAATGAAATATTCTTATTAAATACTTTTTTCTTTACATAGTTGAATGTGCTAACAACAAAATCACACAAAAATGATCAAGGGAAATCAACTTTATCAACCCATGGAGGTCTGGATTTGGAGTCACACTCAAAATTAAAGTGGAAAACCACACTACAGGCTGATCCAACTTTGATGTAATGTCCTTAAAACAAGTTAAAATGAGGCTCAGTAGTGTGTGTGTGGCCTCTACGTGCTTTTATGACCTCCCTACAACGCCTGGGCATGCTTCTGATGAGGTGGTGGATGGTCTCCTGAGGGATCTCCTCCCAGACCTGGACTAAAGCATCCGCCAACTCCTGGACAGTCTGTGGTGCAATGTGGCGTTGGTGGATGGAGCGAGACATGATGTCCCAGATGTGCTCAATTGGATTCAGGTCTGGGGAACGGGCGGGCCAGTCCATAGCATCAATGTCTTCCTCTTGCAGGAACTGCTGACACACTCCAGCCACATGAGGTCTAGCATTGTCTTGCATTAGGAGGAACCCAGGGCCAACCGCACCAGCATATGGTCTCACAAGGGGTCTGAGGATCTCATCTTGGTACCTAATGGCAGTCAGGCTACCTCTGGTGAGCACATGTGTGCGGCCCCCCAAAGAAATGCCACCCCACACCATGACTGACCCACCGCCAAACCGGTCATGCTGGAGGATGTTGTAGGCAGCAGAACGTTCTCCACGGCGTCTCCAGACTGTCACGTCTGTCACATGTGGTCAGTGTGAACCTGCTTTCATCTGTGAAGAGTACAGGGCGCCAGTGGCGAATTTGCCAATCTTGGTGTTCTCTGGCAAATGCCAAATGTCATGCACGGTGTTGGGCTGTAAGCACAACCCCCACCTGTGGACGTCGGGCCCTCATACCACCCTCATGGAGTCTGTTTCTGACCGTTTGAGCAGACACATGCACATTTGTGGCCTGCTGGAGGTCATTTTGCAGCGCTCTGGCAGTGCTCCTCCTGCTCCTCCTTGCACAAAGGCGGAGGTAGCGGTCCTGCTGCTGGGTTGTTGCCCTCCTACGGCCTCCTCCACGTCTCCTGATGTACTGACCTGTCTCCTGGTAGTGCCTCCATGCTCTGGACACTACGCTGACAGACACAGCAAACCTTCTTGCCACAGCTCGCATTGATGTGCCATCCTGGATGAGCTGCACTACCTGAGCCACTTGTGTGGGTTGTAGACTCCGTCTCATGCTACCACTAGAGTGAAAGCACCGCCAGCATTCAAAAGTGACCAAAACATCAGCCAGGAAGCATAGGAAATGAGAAGTGGTCTGTGGTCACCACCTGCAGAACCACTCCTTTATTGGGGGTGTCTTGCTAATTGCCTATAATTTCCACCTGTTGTCTATTCCATTTGCACAGCAGCATGTGAAATGTATTGTCAATCAGTGTTGCTTCCTAAGTGGACAGTTTGATTTCACAGAAGTGTGATTTACATTGTGTTGTTTAAGTATTCCCTTTATTTTTTTGAGCAGTATATATATATATATAAAACAGACTTTGATCAGGAAGATACCAACAAACTCCTCATAAGATGACAATGCAATTACTCTTGAGGCTAATAGCAGGCAATACATTACCATGGGGTGTGGAGAAGACTTTAGCATATAGGTGAAAGGCTTAGAGACTGTTTGCGTAATTTCAGCAAATGCTGCGTTTTGCTCCAGTGTGTCCAAAGCAGCATCGATACAGCCATCTGCACGTCAAACCTCAAAACAAGCATGAGACAAACCTCATCGATGTTTGTCACGCTGTGTTAACCATTAAAACCTTCTGTGAAATGTGTTAAGGAGTGATGACTGGAGGATATCGAGAAGTATGACATTTGCTTTGATCATCCCAAACCCTTACAGAATTCATGCAGTCCATTGAAACCAAATCCTGCTTGTAGACAACAAAACTTGCCCAAAACGATCTTATTTTCCCCACCTTTCACTACTTTCACCTGCATCGGTCATTACATCTAACAGGTTAGCTGACAGGAAGACAACTATGGACAAAACCCTATATCTATTTTCACATTTCCAGTTGTGATGTGCAGGTCCATAGCATTTACACTGACGTCATTTAACAGATGCTCTTATCCAGAGCGACTTACAGGAGCAATTAGGGTTAAGTGCTTTACTCAAGGGCATATCGCCATATTTTGGGATTCAAACCAGCGACCTTTCGGTTACTGGCCCAACGCTCTTAACCGCTAGGCTACTTGCCGCCCATAGCAGGTAGCTGGCCTGGGTCTGTGTCCCAGCCTTACCTCTTGTAGCAGTAGATTTCCTCAGGGTCTGAGATCCCATACTCTCTGAGCTTCAGGATCATCTGGGCACTCTTCTTCACGGCGGCATCGTATCGCTCGCTCCTGGACAGGAAGTTGAGGTCCTCACTTTGGAAGTCGGGGTCACTGATCACCAGTGACTCTGTGGAGGATATGGAAGATTGGGGGGGTTAAGACATCAGGGTAAACATAGCCTCTGAAACCCAGGCTTCTCACACAAGATGGGATTTTGGAAGGGTGGCCATGCGAGACTAGGTTGAACATTATGTGCAAATTGTGTAGTTTTACCATTGGATAAATGCATGTGTCTAATATCATTAGCTACATTTCTATCTGCAACATAATACCATGTCATGTCTTATTTGTTTTGATTATGATGCCATAATGAGTCCTGCATGGGGTCAACCATCACTATACAAACAGCCAGTCGGTCAAACAACGACTGTTGCTATATGATGGGCTCAAGTGACCCTAACCTAACTTTCTAGCTAGCAAGGTTGCTGCTAGCTGTCTATGTTATCTGGCAATACACAAATCAGAGCCTTGTTTACACAAACAGCATGCATTTCGTAAACAGCATGCGCAACTTACAATGAATGTTAGTTCACAATTATGAACAGCTGACTGGTCATAACTACTGTTACAACAACAGATAGATAACTAACTGGCTAACCTGGCCAAGACAGCCGATAGTGTCCGTGCAGATCTAGCGGCCACTATCGGTTGCCTAGGCTATGTATAACCAACCTTCGCTAATGTAGGATAGCTAGCCAGTTATCAACTTGTTCTGTTAGACACAAAACAAGACATTCCAACCTTACCAATTTCTCTTCTTCTTTTGGTCTTCTCGATGCCTCCGTCCAGAATATGTGTGAGTTTCTCCACGTTAAATGTAGCGTTCTCACGCTCTCTAGTTATGTCAGGATTCATGGCGAAATAAATAATATTTCCCCTTGCAAAAGACGACGTTACTTGTGGCAATAGAAATATGAGTTGTGTCACCTTGGGACCACAGGAAACAAGTTCAGCACTGCATTAACTGGAGCATGACCAATTATTGACAACTTCCTGAATAGCTGGAAGAGGGGGCGGGTAAACAAAATCATGTTATGTGACGTTGTGAAACATTACCGCCTTGAACTGGCAAAACACACAACTGGTATCTTTATGGTATTTGGCCTATTTTACCCTTTGATAACTTCTTGAGAAGATGCTTCCAGCACCTGCAGTCTTTCATTTCCTTTGGGAAGTCAACTCTGGTCCAGTCAAGGAGGGAGATTCAGTGAGAACACTTGGAAGGTGAGGAGTGTCTACCGCATGAGGTTGCTGGCACCTTAATTGTGGAGAACGGGCTCGTGGTTATGACTGGAGCGAATCAGTGGAATGTTAACAAATGCATGGAACATGGTTTCCAGGTGTTCGATGCCATTCCATTCGCTCCGTTCTGGCCATAATTTTGAGCCGTTCTTCCGTCAGCAGCCTCCCCTGGTACTGTCTTAAACGCAGTATACCTAATAATAGTCAATAATCGTATTTTTTTAAATCCCTTTTGGATTGCATGGCTAACAGACCAGTTAATTTTCTAGATTGATGAATCTAGAAAAGGCTACACAATCTATCCAGCATGCAGCACCAAGTTGTTGTTCAGACTACATTTGTGGAACCCTTTGACCCCATCATTGGAGCCCAGTACATAGTTCTGGGCGAGATTGAAAAAGCAGAGGGTAAGATGAGGTTTTTATTTGGTTTATATGCTTTGCAACTCCCAAATCCCACATACCTATCTCTTCACAGGAGGTGATGGTGTGATGGCTCATGCCCGTGTGCTGAACTGTGTGGATGGGGTCAACCTAGTCCTGCTACAGAGAGGTGTCAATGAACAGAGGAGCTACTTCAGAGAGAGGGGGGAGAGCAAGGGAGATGCTGCTACTGCTGCTCGGCCACCTGCTCCTCTCTGACCTGGACCCCAATAAGAATTCATCTGATACAGTGCTACTAGTGGAAAGTTATGAACCAGGTGGAATTTAATGACATGTTGTAATGTTTATATGACCTCAGATGGATCGTGTCAAAAGGTCAGATTTTTTTATGGTCGGGACATTTTCCCAAATAGCCGATTTACATGGGGATGTCAAGAATTATGAGACTCTGCCTTTCGCTAATTTAGAATGGCGAAGGGTGGAATTGGGATATAACAAGACTTCTGATGAAATCCTGATTCGATACACAAAAGCTGCTTGTTCTGGTGCACTGTAAAGTCCTGCCATTATTTGTCATACGATATCAATTCTGGAAGTCACCCTCTTCCTGCTGACAGAGTTAGGCAAGTTCACTGAATGTTGGGTCAGGTGTATGAAGTAGATCAAGAATGCATACTTACATTCTTATTGTAGCTAATCTAAGATAAGAGAGAATGTTTGATGTAGCCATTTATGCAATGGTTATATTTGTGAATGAAAACTGATATGTAGCTTGGAAATGTACATTTGTGAGAAACAAACAAATAAATTATTTTTGATTTGATATTAGATGTATTTATGTGTTATCGTGTTGCTTTATTTTTTGGTAGTTAATTATTTTATTTTGTTGGAATTGAAGAAGCAAGCATGTTGACAATATAATCTTTAATGAGTAATTATTTTCTTGATACAGTATCAAGGTTGCATTTAAAAGGATCAGTGTCAGGAAAATAAGAAATAGACAAGCAAAACTTAGTCAATAACATTGCACCATGTCCCATCAGCTCTAGTAAAACAATAATATCAAGGATACATTTTTAAAAAACATAAAACTCCTTTGTCTCTTTCCTTTTTTAAAGTAGATTCTGCCATCTCCAAAGAATTTTGGTAAACAAAAGCAACTCAGCAGCAACAATCATGACCTTACAGTAAGCTACGCAATATTTTCAGACAAAATTAAAATTATACATTCTGGGTAGTATTGATATTTAAGTTTATACAATATAATTTGACTTCATATTAAAAATCACCCTAGAGACAAGAATACCCTCCAAGCACACTGTTAACAGGTCTATTATCTAGGAGAAAATCGATGAGAATTGTATGTAGGGGTGTAGCTGCTGCCAGACACTTTGGAGGAAGCAGGTAGCATCAGTAGGCCAGACTGAGGATCTGTCTTGCAGCGGGCCATCGCTTGCTTGTAGTTGATTTTATCCTTTGTTGTGGGGTCGACGATTTCCTTGGCGTAGTTGTACTCGTCCTGAAGCTCTCTCATCATGGTGCTGTCAATCATCTTGGCTCCAATGGCCTCCTGTATGCTCACACGGTCCGTGTTGTTGGGATTTACCAGCCCTCCTGTCAGGTGTTGCACCTCCATGTAACGCAGGGCAGTTTCTTTGGGCATCCAACCTTTCAGGACGGCCCCTCCCACCGACAGGCGTTCTCTGGTCGTGGGGTCCTCCACGCCAGTGTAGGCTTTCTGGGCATTGAGTAGACTCTGCAGTTGGCTCGAATCAATGAGGTCCCTCTCGGCTGCTTTGTGGACCGAGTATCTCTCCTTGTTGCTGATGTCAACGATGCCCCCTGTAGCAGCCTGTGCTTCCAACAGCTTTTGTGCTGTGCCGCTTTCGATTAGCTTGCGGGCCTCTGCACTGCGTATGGAGAAGCACGTGTCGGTGTTTGTGTCAATTACACCAGCGATAGGATATCTCTCCTTAGGGGCAGGAACAGGGGCGCTGCTGGTAGGGGACGACTTTAGCGAGGATTCCAGCTTTGATGTGATTGAGTTGAACTTGGGCTGTTTTTCTTTTTCACCTGCGACAAGAAGTGCAAACTCTGAAATGGGCATTTTCCCATCCTTGTATTTTTGAAAATCATACTGGGTCAGTTTTCCATCTCTCAAGGCATTTTTGATAGAGTACTGCTTGCCGCTCTTGCGATCCTGCAGCACAGAGGTCTCCCCATTAGGTCCCATCGAAGTTATTTCCTCCCAATCACACTCCAGCTCTTGCAGATGCATGTACTGGGCACGGTCGATCAGTCCCTGCAGGTAGGCTTCATATGGAGATAGTTCTTTGCCGGTATCAGGGTCCAAGATGGTGATTTTAGTGGAGACATTGGTATCCTTTGTCTGGGTCTCTGTATTGTCTTCCTTCTCCTTTTCCCTCTGGAGTATCCTGATGGCGTTGTCTTTCTGGTGGATCGTGTCTTTCTCGTCCAGTATCTCCCTCTCCAGACGCTGCACGTCAGACTCCATCTTGACGCTCTTTTGTCTGTTGATCTGGCTTCTCTCGCTCATCAGCTTGGTCTGCTGCTGGAACGATAAGCTGATGTCTTGCCTCTCAGACTCCAACTTCCTCAGCTCCCGGGTGAGGTTGTCTTTCTCCCTCTGCGCGGCGTCCCTGGCCAGAATGAGACTTGTCTCTTCCCGAGAAGTGCTCGACTGACTGCCATTCAGTCGGTTGAGTTTGTCAGAGAGCTGTTTGATTTTTTCCTCCAGGTCCTGCCTGGCATGTTTCTCCTGAGACACCAGGCCCTTCAGGCGGTATCTCTCTGCTTCTACAGCCTGGTCTTTCTCCACCCGGATCACCTCTTTGTACACCGTCTTCTCTACGGCCTTTTCTCGCTGAATGAGCTCAAGCTTGACATTAGTGTTCCTGATGTTTCTCTGAATATTCAGGACGTCATTGGTTTCCTTGTCCATGTCTGAGCGAAGACCGTTGGTCATCCTCTCCAGTCTAGGGTCTCTCTCAACTTTCAGGACCTCCTCGACAATGATACTCTCCTCGATGGGCGGTGGGGCATTTTCCAGCTCTTTGATGCGCAGTTTGATCTGTTTCAGTTCAGACTCCACTTTAATCTTCTTCTGATGTTCATCACTCTGCTTTAGGATGTTCTCCTTCTCCTCCACTAAGGTTTTAAGTTTTTGCATCTCAAGCTCTAGCTGCCGGCGGGACTTAACCTCCTCATCAAGGCTCCTGCCAAGCTTATCATGCTCAACTATTTGCTTTGGGTCCTTCTGTAGACGCACCACCTCCTGCACCACCACTTTTTCCTCTGGCTTTTGTCTCTCCAGCAGGATGTACTTGTTTTGCAGGTCGAACACCATCTCCTCCGTGGTACGGCGACACTGTTGCTCATCGCGTACCTCCTTTCTCAGCCGATCTGCCTCCTTCTCCAAGAGTGGATCATCCTCATACTTGAAGATATCTTTGGTCATCAGCTTTGTCTCCACCTTGGATTTTTCTGCTTTCCACTCGTCCCTCTCTTTTCTCAGGAGGTTAATCTGGTCCTCTACATTATTGTAAGTTCGGTGCACATGGTTCACCTGATCATTGAGCCTCTGTATCTCTCTTTCGTTCTCAGGGCTCCTCTCCTCTTTCACCACGTCTTGGATGACTTCCTTCAGCTCCACCTTTGGCTTCTTGGAACGCAGGGCTTCCAGATCGACCATGACCAAAGTGATCTTGTCCTGTAAGTCAGAACGCTGCTTGTTGAAGTCTTGAACATCTTTCTTCAGACGCATTATCTCCGACTCTGTTTGTGGATCTATGCGGTAGATCTCATTGACAATTTCCTTGAGTTCGACCTTGGGCTTCCACTGCCCCACCTCGCTATACCGAATTTTGAGTTGAGAGACCTCCTTGACCAGGGAGTCTGTCTCAATTTTCTCTCCCTCTAGGCCTGATCGAATCCTCTTGGATTCATTGATGAGCTCAGGGTCCTGTTCGACTTTCTTCACCTCCCTGGTGACCACCTTGGGCTGAATGGTGGGAATGATCCTCTCCAATGCATTGATCTGGCTCCTTGTTTGGAAGATCTCATCATTCAGAGTCTTGCTCTTGTTGCCTTCATCTGTGATTTCCTTCTCAAAGGTTTTAACAGCCTTGAGCATCTCTGGATCCTTCTCCAATCGAATCACCTCCTTTTTCATAACCTTCTCCCTGATGTTGGGTCTTGTAGCATTCAGGATGGTGACCTCTGTCTTCTGTTGAATGACTTCTCCCTCTTTTACTCGTACCTCATTCTTTATCTTGCCGATCTCATCTTTTAACTTGGAGGCTTCTACATCCAACTGAGGATCTCTCTCAAACTCAGTCACCTCTCTAGTCACCAGTTTGGGCTTGATGCACTTGAGGTCGTCCCCAAAAGTAGCGATTTTGATTTTAACACCCTCGATCTCACCCTGGGTACGGCTGCGCTTCAAGGCCTCTTTGTGGATTTGGTCCTCTAGATCTTTTAGGTCGGTTTCCAGTTTAGGGTCGCGGTAGTACTCGAGCACCTCCTTCTCCTCAACTCGATGCATCCCTTTACGGCTCTTCAGAGACATCATCCTGGTCTTGAACGTTGCCACGTCAGTCTCAGCACGGCTGCGTCTATCGCTCTCCGCACTCAACTCTTGCTGCAGGCTCTTTATGTTCATGGTTGATTTTATGGTCGGTTCTATGGATTGTTTCTCATGTTTCTGCAAAAAGTAAAACAAAAAAAGCATAGTTTTAAAAGCAATTTCAGGGAAAATACTTCAACATTTTCATAATTTTGTATCCGAAACACATTCAATTGATCAAAACTGGCAGTGGGAAAGAAGTTTTGTGTTTAGCTAGATTTTCCAACTCACCTGAGCGATGAGGTTCTTAGCAAAGCCCATCTGATTGAGCAGCTGGTCATTCTCAGCGGACGTTTTAGCATAGTGGTTCACCACAGCCTTTTCCTGTAATACACAAAGAAGCACAGCCATCCTTCAGCTCACAGTGCTCAAGAAAACATGCAGGAAACATGACGCGCCCTACACTGGTCTGCATAGAAGTGGATAAACATGAATGTCATTTGTGTCTATTGACTTCCATCCTTTGTGTATTACCTGGTTCTGCACAGTATCAGCAAGGGTGGAGGTGTGACGTGTTTTGGAATCTTTGCCTCCCACATTGTTGAGGGTGCTGCTGTATTTGTCAGTGTTGACCTCATATTCCTGCACAAGCAGTTGAAATAAAGATTTTATTATTCAATATCCAAATATTCAAATATCTGTTACACAAATACAAGGTTAATCATGATGCAGTAGGATAATGTAACTTAATCGGAGTCTTACATTGAGGATATTCTGCAAATCTTGGGAAAGGTCAAGCACTCTGTCCAGGTCGTCTCCCTTCCTCTTGATGTCATCCACCACCCTCTGCAATATAAATTACTAAATTAAACTTGATTGCAAAATATGTGTCTTACAATGATATTTTAAGAATATCACCAACAATTTCAGAGCTTCTTGACACACAACACAAACAGACTGACCTTCTGGGAAGTCTGCTTGGAGTTGACCTGTGATAGGTCATCGCTGGGGCTGATCTTGTTGTCAGGCAGATTTTTCAGGAAGAAGTTCAGAGATTTGCTTGTGTTCTGGAATTCCTGGTTCTTGCCTGCAGCCTCTTGCAAGAGGCCCTCTCTGAGACAGAAAAACGCAATGATAAACACTTTTGTGGTGACAAACTGAAAACAATTATTATTTTCATCTGACGTTCGAGCAAACAAATGGACTATTTTGATACCATATATTTGCAGACATGGTGTGTGTGGTCAACGTTAGCTAACAGGCAAAGTGGCCCTGGGCTCACCTCTCCTTCAGCTGGTTGTTGACGTTAGAGTAGCGGTTCTGTAGTTGTTTGACCTGGGTCCCCTGGCGATGGATGTCTGGGCAGTACTCCTGGTAGCCCTGCTGCAGGGAACTACACAGCTGCTCGCTGGTCTCCAGGTCCTGGCCCAGCTTCTTCAGTTCATCCTGAGAGCCCGCCACATCCTTACGCAGACTCTGTAGAGAACCGATATGATAAATATGTGTCCTGGTGGGGTGCTTTTAGCTAAATTAGAAGGGATGACTGATATGTGCAGTCAAATTATATAGTCCTTTATTACTTCAAGTCAACTACTAGGGTATTCTCTGGTCCAATTTGTTCAAGGATACTGTAGAATCTATTTGGTTCTCTTGAGAAAGTTGAGTTGTGTCCAGAATGGCACACTAATCCAAGGCAGTGTAGGCAATGGTCCTGGTCAAAAGTAGTTCAATATATAGGGAATAGGGTGCACTGGTAATGTCCCACCCACCTGGATCTCCTGGGTGCGGGCCTGAATAGCATTGGGGACATCTGGGATAGGGCCATCCTTATTCAGCTTTTCCTCAAAGCCAGAGACAATGCCATCCACTTTCTTGATCTGCTTCTCCAGGTTCAGAGATGCATTAGCCCTATAGAAGAAATGGCAAAAAAATTAAACAATAATTAACCCCAAGATCTGCTGTTTGATTCTATTTTCTGATAATATATCGATAAGACAGGTGATCGGTGATAATGTATGTTTGTAAAATGGTTGTACTTCTTGTTAAATAGCTCGGCCAGGGCTGCGATGCTATCTTGCTTGTCCTTGGCAGCTTGAAGTTTGGCTGCAAGGCCTTTAGAGATGTCCTTCTCCAACTTCGGCTGCTCCATAGCTGCCAGAGCATCTGCTGCTTTCTACAAGAGATACAACCACCATATCATTAGGATCAGTACCATCCTTACCAACAATAGCATAACTATCATCATCATCGCCGTAGACATTAGACTCATCATTATTGTCATCATCATCTTTAGGAGGCACGAATCCATCAATGTCATCAATGTCAACCTATAATTATTCAGATTTAGTGATTTTAACAGCATGAAGATACATTGTACAGTTACAATGGCTGGTAGACGTCTATCAAAAGTAGTGGAATAGGGTGCCATTTCGGTTGTCCCCTTAGACTGTGCCTGAGGCTGGTCTAATGGGTAATGGGTACGAATCCCAGCTCCACCTCTACTCTCTTTCTCCCTCCTTCTCTGTCTCCTTGCTCATTTCCACTTGTATCTGTCTCAATAAAGTTAAAAACAAGACTCTCTCTCTCTCACCTCTTGCTCCTTCAGCCTCTTGGCCAGGTCGGCGGTGGGGTCACTGCGGTCCAGCGGGGCCCTCAGACGGCTCAACATGCCCTGCTTGGCTTTGACCAGGTCCTCATCCAGCTTATCCAGCTGACTGGCCGCGGCTTTAGCTTTGGGGTTGGACGGCGGGGCTACGTGGGGGACACAGGGCAATGAAAATCTGGCCTAATCAAAAGTAGTGCACTATGTAGGGAAAAGGGGACCATTATCTCTGCAGCTGTAGTTATTGTATATGTACACATGTCCCATAAATACACTTTGGCTTGGGGTTTACATGACGTGATGAGTTGAATGTGATATCACAATGTGGTTTAGGGACAATGTTGAATCAAAAGTTGGAGAAGCCATTTCTCCTTATTTACAGTTAAGGATCCTAGCAGTAACAGTAGCAGGATCCAGAGTTATTTGGAAGGCTTTGTTTTGGGGTACTGGGATTAATGGAGCAACTTTTTCCTCACCTGTGTATACGGGTTTCTCTTCGACACAACGGATCTTGTCCTTCATTGTGCCTAAATAAACAGCCCTCCTCTTCTTGATGTCGTCAAGCACATCACCATGTCTGTGCGCGCACACACAAAAATCGTTAGAACTGAGGCATTTTAATTCACAAAATTGACGTATTATTTTTCCATATGCTTGTCATATAATTGACATAAATGACATATTCTCCTGTTGCTTACATGTCTACGGTGGCAATGGCCTCTGGGTCAGGGGGTGGGATCAGGAAGCAGACCCCTGGAAAGGTTTTGGTTGCCCCACTGCTGGTCAATACGTTCCAGTTCTCAACGTCTGAATTCGACTTGAGGGTGAACTTGTCCCCTCGAGTGAGTTCAGCCTAAAAGAACACAAAGAGAGAACTTTCCTCAGAATGGATCACATGTAAATATTCCTTTTCATCTCACAAACACAATGCCCAATACTGAGGTACCTAGGAACTTTAATTTACTTTAGTGAGTTCCCTAGTTACAGTAATGTTTGGTTTTGTGATGTTTACATGAGCCTACATTACGTCGCATGCCTTGACACACCTCTCAGTGCCGTGGTAGAGCATTCTATTCTATTCTAGTAGTCACGTCATTGCTTAGTAGCTTTATCAAAGATTCTACAGAGGTTTGGAACCCGCTTTGACTTCATAGCGTAACCTGTGGTGGAGGCTCCAGGACAGGGTCAAAGTTAAAAGGTGAGAGGTCAGAGCAGCTGGTCATACCTTCTCAGTCTTCCAGTCACAGAGGGAATCCACGGTGGTGGACCTGGTGGGCGGGCAGCGGCGCAGCTTGAGGGGGGCGATGGTGGTGCTCCTCTTCCTCAGGTCAGCCAAGAGCTGCTCGTTACGTTGCACCGTGCTCTCCTCCGCCTGAGAGAGAGAGAGAGAGAGAGAGAGATGGAGAGAGAGATGGAGAAAGAAAGAGAGAGAGAGATGGAGAAAGAAAGAGAGAGAGAGAGAGAGAGAGAGAGAGATGGAGAAAGAAAGAGAGAGAGAGAAGGGGAGAGAGTGGTAAAGCGAAATTGCGGAATTAGGACCAGCTGCATTGCATTTCGGCATAACCCTTTTTCTTCACATTATTTACATAATGTAGTAGGGTAATGTCATGATAACGTCTGATAATGTGTGAAAGAAATGCAATGTCTTTAGAAGTGAAGTGTTAACATGCACACTACCATTTATTTCTCTTTTGTGGTGCAGGGAGTTAAAGCCCACTAATTGACATTGTAGAAAAAAAGGCTGGTCTTGAAAAGGGTTTTTGTACATGTATTTTACATTGATAATAAATGTGCAGAGGTAAAAGCATGAGTTTTAAAAAAATGTGTTCAATATGAAATGCAATGTAGCATCTTTATGTTTCCTGGGTGTGTTGAAAGTTTACTGCGCAAGTTAACACCGAAGATTCAATGAGATTGGAACTGCATCCAGATGTACAATAGATAATAGTGTTCACATCCTGGCATTACCTATATTTGTATTTGTATTTGTATTTGTATTTGTATTTGTGTGTGTGTGTGTGTGTGTGTGTGTGTGTGTGTGTGTGTGTGTGTGTGTGTGTGTGTGTGTGTGTGTGTGTGTGTCAGAGAGGCTGGGAAAAAAGCAGAAGACACATTTCCATCTAGTATGGACTAATAAACGATATCTTATTTTACCTCCAGTTGAAGAGTCATCGCTGAGCCACTCTTCCCAGTTGTGCCTTCCACTTTCTTCAGGCTAGAGTTGAGTTCACTCAGAGACTCCGATAGTGTCTCCACATCTAGTTGGTACTGAACAGGGACACAGACAGACAACACATCATAACATGGTACCTTTTTCACATACCTTTCCATTCTGACAATAAAAGCAGGAATCTGAATATTATTCTAAGCTGATGTAGATACTAGCCTGAAGCCTTGTTAATGGATTCTGAGTGACATGTACCTTCTTGAAATCCTCTATGTAATCCAGATGGGTCTCTTGGCAGATGCACAGGTTGAGGAACTTCTGCCACTCATTCCGCAAAGAATCTCTCTGAGCCTGAAACAAGTATAAAGATGAAGGCATCACGTAAAGGGAAAATCTCTATCTTTCAGGAACATTGTAAAACTTGGTGGACCTAAATGTAGAAGTCTAATCTATAGAAGAGTGATTGATTCCTGATTGAAGACAATGTAAAATGTTAATCGTCTAGAAGGGGAGGTGTACTTAAAGTTTTAATTGGTTATTGGCATGTACCTGTATTGTGGTGCTGGCCGGGTGCTTCAGCTCAAGGAGTCGATCACCGTCATCCTGGAGTTTGTTCACTTCGCTCTCATGGGACAGCAGGCTGTTGTTCTTGAAGTTCTGATTGAGATAAAAAAATAAAAAAATAAATATGATGCCCCTGAACATGGCTCATTCAGTAATGGAAAACGAAATGTACATCCATGCCAGAAACCTATGAAGCAGCTCCTCAAGCAACAGTTTCATACTTTATTGTTATATTAAGGCTTATTGACATTGAGTGACACTCTATTTGACCCCTAAGATGGACTCTCACCTCATACTGTCTGCGGACGTCCGGAGGGTCCAACATGTGGTCGCTCCAGTCCTGTTTCAGGATTTTTGTCTGTTCGTCTCCGAGATAAGTCAGCTCCTTGTTACAGCTCTGCATGTAGTCATACAGACTGCTCAGGTAGTGGTGCCGCCATTTTGAATTGTCCTGTGGGAATAGAACAATATTATGTAACAACTGTAAAGAGCCACACCAAAAAGAGAACAGATGTTTCAATTACTTTTAGGTTGAAAGTGAAATCCCACCGATCCCATCAGAGGAGGCTGGTGGGAGGAGCTATAGGAATTAATGGAACGGTATCAAACACATCAAACATATGGAAACCGCATGTTGGACTCTGTTCCGTCTATTCCATTCCAGCCAATTACAATGACCCCGTCCTCCTATACCTCCTCCCACCAGCCTCCTCTGGATCTCACAGTACCCATATGATAACTATGACTTACCAAAATATTGTTGTATTGTTTCTTAATGGCAGCATACTCCTCCTGAAACACGAATGAATTGTTGTCATGTTCACTAGCTACAAGATGTTTCCAAACACGTCCATTAAATCCACGAACCCTTGAATCCATCGTCACGGAGATGAGAGAGTTGAAGGGGTTACCTTGGTGCTGGTGGAGCTGAGGCTGAGCTGAGAGCTGTAGGCCTCGATCTCCTTGTGCAGTATGTTGTGGGCGGCGATCTGCTTCTTCAGGTCAGCCATGGTGGGCCCGTACTCTTCCGTGTTCACCTCCCTCTGAGAGACAGACACGCAGAACGGTATGGTCAGTCATGGACACAATTAGACTCAGAAGAAAACTAAAGAGGCTTTATGGTAGTATGCATTCTTATGGGGTATCTTAAATGAGCATGAACTGTAGGATAACGATGAACTGAACGTTGTGTACTGTTGTGTTAGTTGTGTTGTGTACTGTTGGGTTAGCTAAGTCAGTCAGTATATAGTACAACTGAAGTAAAGTTCAGCTTGAATTGGTCAACAGAACAGTTTGTCAAGGGGATGAGCACCATGATTCTATAAGGATGTTTACAATAGGGAGGCTTGGTCTTAAGTTAGTTGCCAAAGAAGAAGAGGACACTTGATTTCACCTGTTTCTGATTGAGCACTGAAGCCCAGTCGATTCTGGGCTTCAGCTCCACATCGTTGACAGGCTCATAGATGTCCCGGTAGATGGCACAGTCTTTCAGCCAGCGGTCATGAAGGTGTCTGACACTGGAATGACCAAAAGGTTGAGGAAGGGAGGGGGAAAATACGTTTAGTATGTTTAGCATGAGTATGATAACAAAGAGAACTGGCAAGAGAAACACATTTTAGTAAATAAATCAGGCTGGACCTTACTGTATCCCCCAATGATCAAATGTCTTAAAGGGAAAGATGGCTTTCTGCAGAGACTCATTTTTTTGAAGCAGCTAAAGAGCCCAAATGATATCAGCGTTCAGAAGAGATATCCCACTGGGCACACACTGGTTTAATCAACATTGTTTCCATATCATTTCAATGAAATTGTGTTGAACCAATGTGGAATAAACGTTGAATTCATGTCTGTGCCCCAGTGGGATGGGCCTAGAAGAGGTCACTCACTCGCTCTCTATCTCGCTGCCTTGAGGGTGTTTGTACTTCTTGGCCTTGTCCACATCCAGGAAGAGGTCATTCAGCAGGCCCTCAGCCTCAGACAGGTTGCTTGCCACCACTTTCTGGTGCTGGAGGGGCCGGTTTTTCTTCTCATTCTCTTCATCCTACATGGCAATGGGGGTGAAGACAGTAGGTGAGTCCAGAGAACGAATAGTGGCCAGAATTTAAGTCCATGGAAACACTATTATTTAGAGAGAAAGAAAGAGAGAGACCGTCGGTATGTGTTCTCACCACAGCAAGTAGCTCTTCGGCCCGGAGGACATCTTTCTCCACCTGGTCGGAATTCTTTTGCATGCGTGCAATCACCAAGGCCAAGTCGTTGGCTGTGGAACTGTTTAGAGGGCAAAGGTTAAAGGTTAAATATCTGATTTAGAAAAATAGCAAAGAAGATACAAAATGCAAAGAGGAAAGAGGCAGAGAGAGGAATGTGGAAATTGAATCTCTGTCTGAATCCTATCAATAATTTAAAAAAAGTTTGGGACCATTTACGAGCGTATGAGTTGTTGTCCTTGACTTAAGTGACCAATGAAGGTCAGGGTCCTAAACATTTAAGATGGATGCTGAGGCCATTATCCTTGTGTAAGCTATCCAGTTACGAAACCTAACACGCCAAATCATTAGATATAAAACCACAGGCTAAGAATAGATAGTGACACAGACAGAGTAGATGTGTGTGAAGATGTCCTCCGTAATCTAACTTCCCTTTGTCCAAAATCAACACTTTATCCAAGACTAACAAAAGTCCAAATGTATGACTAGGACCAGAGTTCTTTGTGACTTGACCAGGAAGAACTCTGGGCCATAGCTAGAACCTATAACTAGGGCACTGAGTTCTTGATGTTCAGGAAAAACTCCTGGCCCTACATAAGACAACACTCTTGAACTGAAACCAAAGTGAGTACCAAAAGGCACCCTATTCCCTTCGTAGTGCAGTACTTTTGACCATATCTCTGGTCAAATGTAGTGCACTACGCAGGGAATAGTGTGCCATTTGGGACGTACGCTAATGGTCTCTAGAGGTAACGACCTGGGATCAACAGGAGGGTGAATCACTTCCCCTGCCCCACCTGAGAATTCCCAAAATGCTGTTTGTTTGTCTCTCTCAACTATTTGTTTGTCTCTCTGTCACTCCCTCTGTGTGACTGTGACGACCTGTATTGCTCTCTCTCTCTGCCGACCTAGTGGGTACTCTCCCAGGGCAGTGTTCAAGGTAGAGCATTGATCTCCAGAGTGTTGGAAGTGTGTTGAATACTTCTCCACAGCTTTGAATCCAGGCTATTCAGATTGCCTGATAAACTGTTAAATACAGTATGTAACTGTCGTCTTACAACTTCATCTGAGTTGGGATCAATTCATTTCACCAATTCAGGTGATATACAGCGCATGTGTAGAAAATAGTCCACTACTTTAACTGTGTAGTTGAATTTGCTGAACTGACTACATTTGACGACCCTGACATTTTTGCCCATGTTCCTTTTAACCTAAGGAGCCATTTTGACATGAAAGTGTTATCAACAGTAAAACATGTATTATGATGTAATGAGATTACATATGCTTGTACCAGCAGATTCAGTAATACATAGATCTGTGTTCTCACGTCAACCTGCCCCTGTGGACCATACCAGCACTGAAGTCACTAACCTCCCCTTTAAATACCAGCACTGAAGCCACTAACCTCCCCTTTAAATACCAGCACTGAAGTCACTAACCTCCCCTTTAAATACCAGCACTACAGGACTCACAAACCTCCTCTTTAAACACCACTATCCCTCCAATGACAACTTCTACAGGTGATGGACCGGGTGAAATATTTAAGTGCCTTAAACACATTAAATGCAGGCCCTAGACTTTACACGAATGCCCTCCGCCACAACTAAGATAGACCTACTATACTAAAATATCTTCGCTGTCATTAAATGCTTCATCAACAGTTGTACTGTAGCACACTTCACAGTGCTGATACAGATGTTTCAATTGTGTTTAATAACAGAGAGACAAGCAGTCTATCAATCAGACAAGGACATTCCCTTTAAATATCCCATTTGCACCACCGTGGCGGGAGGGTGAGCCAACACCCATAGGAAGTGGAGTAACCAGCTGAACAGCACAGACAGAGGCCTTATCTGCCCTGCCCTGATCAGCAGGGCCATCAGACACACAGTGACCCTGAGGCAGGGTGAAACCAGTGGCACTCCTCTCACTCTGAATGGTCATCACCTCTACCTTTCATCTCAGTCCAGGTGTTGTGCATGGATACTATAAGACAATCCTCCTGTTATTATAGCATCACAATGATCAAACACACCTTCCATGTATTCACGCGTCAAGCATTTTCATTTCTATCGTTCTCACGGGAGTCTTTCCACCAGGGTTACACCCATAGACGTACAGGTTAACGTCAGTCTCCTTTGACTCAACATGAACACCAACCATCCTGGTGCTAAGCTGCCTTTGCCGAGGTCAGGTTTGATTTTCAACCTTAGGGAGGCTCAAGTGATTCATATTTTTCTATAGGGTGACATTTGATTTATCGCTAATTTAGGCCTACAGGCTATGCTGGTGATGATGCATTGACATAGGAGTCATAATTGATGGATGAACATTGATAAAAAATATGTGTCCCTACCTACCTTATCTAAGTACTGTATGTCCTACTCTTTCGTGGTAATGTAGAAATCTTGAAGCCATCATATATCCCTCCACGGGGAACGTTATGATGACGTGAATAGTCACCAAATCAATGTGAATCTAATGAGCCGTACCATTTGATAAACGTCATCACATTTTAAAATCTGTTTTACGTGACCTGAAAACAAACACACACACACACACACACACACACACACAGGTGACGGAGACCCTCTACCGCTACTCCTGAGCAAAGGGTAGGGTGGAGGAGGTTGCAGGACCGAGTTTGCTATCGTTCCTTAAAGACTTACGTGCTGATCTTGCTGGACCCCTTCAAGGTAGTACTGTCCTTCTTCTTGAACATCCTGGGTCTTTTGGTGAGTGGACGTTCCACTCCACGGACAGAACTCAAGTCTCTCTGGTCCCCTTACACTCTCTGTTCCTCTCTCGCTGTCACAGATAAGATACACACTCCCTGTGCGTATTTTAGTGTGTGTCCCTGTTGGTGTCAGCACTATGATTAAGCTGACTGAAAGAGTACCTGTGCCCCTCCCTGTTAACAAGTGTGTCGACTCAACACCCAGACAATCTATTTAGTTCCACAGGACCGGGCCAACCTGTTCTACACACTCCTCCTTCTCCTCACTCACCTCTCTAGTTCAACCCTCCCCGTTCATTAGTTCACTGTCACTCATTGAGGTTTTCTAAAGTCACTGTCGCTATTTTGCTAGGGAGTTAGTCTGGAGAAACATTCCGTTTCTATAAGGATCAGTGTAGAATAACATATGGGCTTGTGGGTAATTAGATACTAATAAGTAGTGGAGGAACTGTAAACCTTAAACAAGGCAAGATGAAGTACAATCCTATCTTAGTGGATGCCTGTGTACTCTGTTCCTATAGTGTGTGTGTGTGTGTGGGGGGGGGGGGGGGGGAGACATAAACAAATAGAAATGTTGATATTGTAAAACTGGTCGGCCTGCCGGCGGTTTTATTTGGCCCCCCCCAAGTTTTTAAAATGTTCATTGTTGCACATAAAAGACTAAAAACACCAGCAAATCAGCTCCAAGTGATTTTCGTTTAGGAAATCTGTTCCCAAGTATTCCCACGCGCAATACAGAGGCACGTGATCATCTGCAAACGTAAGAAAGGTTCGGAATTATGATGTTTTAGTCAAATATATCTGTTTGGCCTTCTTGCGGTCAATTTGCAGTTTATAAATGATTTGTAATTATGTTCCGGCCGCCCGACCATCAGCTCAAGAAAACAACAATTGGCCCTCAGCAGATAGATGGTTTACTGTGTGATGATCCCTGTTGTAACACAATCCATTTCCAAGTATTACATTGAAGTATTACATTCAGCATCGTTCCCACTCTCTTAAGCCCCACCCATCTCTTTAAGAATTCACATGTAATCACACAACCAACCTTCAGTATGGTTAACCCAACCATTATCTCAGCCCATCATGGCTCTCCATGAAGGATCCCGTCTTTCTCCCCATACAGCTCAGTGCATTCTCCTTGGCTAAACTAGGCTCATCATTTAACATTTGTATATTTGTATATTTATGGTTCTCATACAAGTTTGTAATTAAGACACGTGAAAGTTCACATCTTCAAGAAGCCATTTCTGCAACCAAAAACAGCCCTACTGTGAAGTAGAAACTAGTGTCAGACGACTCCTTTGAGATGGCCTGTCACAAATCTACAATAAAGTTTGACATTATCTTCAATTACCTAGCTATGGACAGGAGACTGCTGTGCGCCTTTATAAAACCAGATATCAAAGCTATTAATGCTCTTATCAATAGATTGACCAGCAATCAACAAGGAACAGGATAGAGGCCTAGAATGACTTATTGGGAGTGATCTAAGACAAGGGACATCTCAACTAGTAGGCCCACTGCAAAATGTTTAATCATACAAATACTCCATACATCGATAGTGTCCTTGTTTGCCAAACAGAAGACTTCTACATTCATTCGTAATTAGGGTTTCTGCTAAGCTGATCAACAATGGGAGATGGAGAGGAATGTGGTTTGGAGACTTCAATTGCAACAGAGTAAAGTGGAGGCAGAGAGCACACATTTGTTATATGCTCGGTCACATTTGAGGGGGCTTCGCAATCGGAACTAAGTAACTTCCTCATGTGATCTGTGTTTCTAATAAACCCAGAAACTCTCATGGGTTTAGTTACTCATGGGGGAGAGAGTAAAGGGACTTTTCTGACCAGCATCCCATTGACCGCCAGACTAGAGAAAATACAAAAGTAGGCAGGTTTCCATTGACTCAGGTTTATTCGACAATAGCAATTTTGCACACAAAAAAAAACGTAATGGAAAAGGAAGCTGTAGGAGATTTGTTCTAAAGATCCACAATGTTTTTATCTGTTTGACAGGGGCGGATATGTTTTTCTTTATTGCGACAAATAGTGATGGAAACTGTGTTTTTTGAATAAATGATAATTGCGGAATCATTTTTAAGGTACGAGAGGCGCCTGAAGTAATTCTAAATATTAGGTCTAAGGGCATACAGGACATACTTAACTTATTCCCAACCTTAACCAAACCCTTAATTCTGACCCTAACCTTATCCTAATTTGAACCAATTCTGAAATGAAATATCGGTTTGCCAGCCACATCCCCTTCATTTTTCCTTTACTCATGCCATTCCGCGAAAGGACAGTCAGATTTGTTTCTTTATTTATTGTTGATAGATTATTTACCCCATTTCTTTTGATGGCCGTTTGATTTTTGTTTACTATTTTTTGTTTGATCTGCCTAGTTTGCCTTGATTATTTGATTTAGTTGACTATTATTTACTGAACTTTTGATTTATTGTATGTTTGATTTTCCTTCGTTTTTATCTAAATAGTTTTAAAATGTTATACTGAAAAAATATATAAATGCAACATGCAAAAACGTCAACACTTTTATTGAGTTACAGTTCATATAAGGAAATCAGTCAATTAATTAGGCCCTAATCTATGGATTTCCCATGACTGGGCAGAGGCGCAGCCATGGGTGGGCCTGGGAAGGCATAAGCCCACCCACTGGGAAGCCAAGCCCAGTGAATCAGAACGATTTTTTTCCCCAAAAGGGATTTATTACAGACAGAAAGACTCCTCAGTTACATCAACTGTCCGGGTGGCTGGTCTCAGACAATCCGCAGGTAAAGAAGCTGAATGTGAAGGTCCTGGGCTGGCGTGGTTACTCGTGGTCTGCGGTTGTGAGGCCGGTTGTACTTACTGCCAAATTCTCAAAAACAACGTTGGAGGCGGCTTATGGTAGAAAAATTTACATTAAATTCTCTGGCAACAGCTCTGGTGGACATACCTGCAATCAGCATGCCAATTACACGCTCCCTCAAAAACATCTGTGGCATTGTGTTGTGTGACAAAACTGCACATTTTAGAGTGGCCTTTTGTCCCCAGCACAAGGTGCACCTGTGTAATGATCAAGCTGTTTAATCAGCTTCTTGATATGCCACACCTATCAGGTGGATGAATTATCTTGGCAAAGGAGAAATACTCACTAACAGGAATGTTAACAAATTTGTGCACATCATTTGAGAAAAATAAGCTGGTTGTCAGCATGGAACATTTCTGGGATATTTTATTTCAACTCATTAAACATGGGACCAACACTTTACGTGTTGCGTTTATATTTTTGTAAAGTATCGACTTACGTACAACCAAATAAAATGACTTTACTCATGTCATAAACAGCAACTGGGACCATTAAGGAATGATTTGACTATAGCCTGGTTGAACATTGTGCTGACCATTGTTTTACCTGATGTCACATCATGTTCAGTTCGGTTTAACCAGGCTATTATTTGCGTAATGATTGATAATAACCGTTACTGTTTTTGCTAATTCAGGTGTTACCTGAGGTGTTTTGGTAATGCCCTCAACATTAGCCTTCCTCAAGAATAGCCATGAGGGGAAAATATTGCTGCTTTTATCAATGGACAGGGTTGTCAATTTCCTTTTATGGATGCCATACCACATGACTTTGTCATAACCATTAGGAAAACTCCGTTGTCACACTGTCATACCATGTAGGTGTTTGGGTGGAGTACAAGGAACACAAGAGATGGGTGAAACTTGGAGGAACTGCCAACCTCAAGGTTCCTATGGCAACACTTGCAGTAAGAGTGCATGGGAAAACAATAAACAGAGGTGTGTGTGATTGTGTGTATACAGGGGTGTAATTTAGCGATGGTGTAATACATGTAGCCTAATACGGGGGTGTGCCATGAACTAATTTAACACACAGTAGGATTGTGATTAGCCATTTTATATAGACATACATAACCCTGTATAGATGTATACAGTAGAAGGAAAGTGATTCACCAAACAGTACATCATAATACTGATGATGACTCCTGATCATGGCCTAGTATCAAACACACAAAATGACCCATACCACGAGGTTAGGATGCATTTCATGGTGTCTGAAGTGTGCATGGTAGAAGGCACATACCGGCTTGTGATGACAGAGTCCAGCTGTTGGTTACCGAAAAGGGATCAAGGAAAAAAACGTTAGGTGGTGGGAGGAGGCTGATTAGCTTTGAAAGTTGTTAACATGTAGCACCTGTACGCCTGCCTGGGACAAAAACACACACACCCAACACAGGCATCTCATGCTGCTCACACACCCACACCTGACACAAGAGCCTATGATCATGAAACTACACTAATAGGCTTCTGTAGGAGTGCCAAAAGCACTTCTATAAAACTGGGTGGTTCAAGCTCCGAATGCGGATTGGCTGACAGCTGTGGTATATCAGACCGTATACAACGAGTATGACAAAACATTTACTGCTCTAATTAAGTTGGTAACCAATTTATAGCAATAAGGCACTTCGGGGGTTTGTGGTTTATGGCCGATATACCACGGCTTGTATCCAATTGTATCCAGGCACTCCGCGATGCGCCTAACAGCCTTAAGCCGTGGTATATCGGCCATAAAACACACCCCCTCGTGCAGTATTACTTAATTATAACAACAGCAGCCTTATAAAGTCTGTGTGATAGAGGTTGTCAATTGAAGCTAAGCTACAGTATAAAGTAGGTATCAGTCACAAACTAAAAAGTGAGTGAAAATGACAAAAAGACAAGTTATAACATCTTGAAACGTTCAAGAGAAGTTAGGCATGAGTGAAAAAAGGACAAACTCTGGTCATGTTTGCCGCAAATGTCTCGTTTTTTTAATTAGAAGCCAGAAAACGATCCATTTCATCATCCATTTCACAATTTTCTCTTTCAGTAACTCCACTTTAGTTTCTAATCATGTTTAGAGAATTCATTTTTCAGGCATCTTGGGTGATGATGCGTGAAACCATTCCAACACCCAAATCCTGTTTATTAATACATGACAACATTGGGAAACTAAACAAATGAATTGAAATAAAAAAGTATAAGACTTATATAACCCTGAATTAAAGAGAAAACAAAGAGTTAGATTGAAGAGAGGACAGAAGGTAAATTGACAACCTGTAGAACACGGTTTGTCATCATAGGCAAATGCAAATAGGAGGTCCATTGAATAGCTAAAGGCTCTTGATTACAGAACTGGCTTTGGTACTGGAAAAGCTGAAGAGGTGTTAGCCACTCAAAAAGGGTGCCGCTCCCTCCCATTTAAAACCTGTTGGAATAGGAGCCAACTGATACAATGAAGTAGTGTGTACTAAAATAATATTTCTAGACATACTAGGGTTGCTTTGGACAGAAGTTAATGAACGCTGCCTCCTAGACTTTCGGGGGGTGAGGCCAAACTGAATCCTAAGCAGTCCCCTTTGACCTCAAAGGAATTCGGTCTTTTGTCACACACAGAACTTACATAAAATGTTTTAAAAAGTCATGTCATTAGAGAATATAAACACGTTATAGAGTCCTTTCCTGGACCGAATATAAAGTTATTGGCCACTGAACCCCATTGTTGTATAAGGAAATTAACAGGACCATTTCAATCCTGAGGTCTAGTCGCCAACTGTCAACCATGCAGAGATGTATTGGTGCCACAACGGCGTGCAGGACAAGACAGGCGGATATACTATTCTCTATATTGAGAACTTGTCTCACAATCTAGATATTACAGTCATAAGACAGTTGAGGCAATACAGAGGTGACAGAATTTAGACAGTATGACCACGATCAGAAATGAACATGTTATGAGACATCACGGCTTGGACGTGGATTTACCCTGTGTGCCTGCATTTATACAGTTTGTCCTTTTTGATAGTGATTGATACAACACTTCCTCTCCCTCCCTCCTGTATACTGACATTGAGACTGAGTACATGAAGGCGCTTTTAAGAGTAAAAAAAAAAAAAGTAAAGTGTGTTGGGGGTTGTTGAAGGGAACAAACACAAGGCCTGGAAACCTCTAGAACATGGAAGTCTCAAACTGGTAGCTTTCAAAATGGCGCTCTATACCCTTTGCAGTGCACTACTTTTGATCAAGTTGTCTACTACACAAGGGAACAGGGTACCATTTCCAGACACAGACATTATTTCCACAGTTCAGGTGGAGAAAGTTTTCTAGAAACCCACTCAGCCCGTTTATCAATATCATGGGGGCCCATGGCTGCTTCCAACCTGAAGGCCTCACCGAAGCCTGGGACTCGATTTAGCTGCCGAAGCCGAAGATGCCCTTGATGTAGCCGGTCAGGCCGCCCTTGCCCTTCTGCTCCACCTTGTCGTCGAGGGGTGGGAAGGCCACGTGGTTGAGAGCCAGGTCAAAGAAGAGGGGCTTACAGGGGATGGGCTGGAAGTCAGGGGGGAACTGGACCAGGTTGGGCTGCTTCCCCACCAGGGTGGGGTCCAGGTGGAAGGTATCCAGACGTTCACACAGAGGCTGGATGGAAGAGGGGGAGGGGGGTAAACAAATTAGAGGGAGAGCAGGGACTGGTAAATGTAAATGACTAGAACCTGTCATAAGATTTGGCTCGTCTGTCAGCTAGCAGAAAACATACGCTGTGGTTCCAATGCAAAGCAGAGGTCATTTTTCATGAACCAGCACCAAGTTCAGTAGTGAACAACCGTAATACCTGCCATGTCGACATACACTGCTCATGATAGCAGCAGCATGACATTTCAATGACAGATTTAAGAGTGAGATTACACAATGACATATAGTACGTCTGGCAGAGGCCTCCTGATATCGGTCACCCATCACCCAAACATTGTCCTTCTTCCGTGTCAGTCTGCTCGGCAGCATTCCAGCTCTGTCCTGTATTGACTGAGGCAGGTCAGGGAGTATTCTTTCCCCGCAGGCTGGCCCACGTAAGGCATGGTCCGTGGTAGACACACTCCTATTCCCAACACCACTTCCTCTCACTACTGCACAACTAACATACTACACTTTTCATTTACTCCACCATTATCTGAAAGTAGTCTAGAAAATGCCAAGGCTGGAACTTGGGAGGTACCGAGGAGTCAGAGTTAACACAGAACTAATTGGTGAGCTGCTCAATTAAAGATCTGGGTCAACGTTAAGAGATCAATAAAAGCTAGAACAAGGAGCGGAACGAGGAGCTCCACACTCTCTTTGCAAGTTACGACCGAATGTCCCCTCCCGAAACTCGAAAGACACCTGTGAAATGGTGATCTGTTCAAATAACCAGTGAGGAAAAACCCAAACACTGTAATTACATGCAGAATCTTTCCACGAGAGGTTAGAGTTAGGGCTAAGCACATTGGGGGTGGTTAGCTGTGAGACTTTGTTTTTAATGTGGGAGGCTAACTTTGTTCGTTCTTACCGTGTTGTCTTTCACCTTCTGCTGAGAGGGTGCTTCAGGAGCATCCTCCGTGTCTAAAATACAAACACACACCCTCAGCTTCATAACACAGGCAAAATAAACCAGAGACCTCAGATCTTATAAAACGCACACCAGTCAGGTCACAACAATGACAAGTCAAGCAGAAAAGTCAAATACAAAGTTGGTTAACCCAGGTAAGGTTATTACCCTATAGAAACAAAATGGCTGCCATTGCAAGCCAGGTACCCACCTAAGATGGCCGCCGCCTGAAGCGAGTATTTCTCAGCGTTGACCTCTGTGATCAGCTCCTGCACATCAGGCAGATCCTTTAGGCAAGGGAGACAGATACATTAGGCCAAGACACTTTTAGACAGTCCCACAGTAGAGGTACCTGCCAAAATAATGGAAACACTTGAATAAATGAGGGATACTAAGTATATTGAAAGCAGGTGTACCGAGTTAATTATTCTTAGGGTCATGTATAAAAATACTGGGAAGGCCATTATTTTGGCTATCATGACTATGCCCCCCATAGGATGACAATGGCCCCATCCAAGTGGCACGAGTGGTTACTGAATGGATCTATGAGCACGAAAACGATGTAAACCATGCGTCATGGCCGTCACCAGATCTCAACCCAGTTGAACACGTATGGGAGTTTCTGGAGCGGCACCTGAGACAGTTTTTCCACCACCATCAATAAAACACCAAATGATGGAATTTCATGGAAGAACGGTGTCACATCCTTCCAATAGAGATCCAGACACTTGCAGAATCGATGCCATGCATAATTGCATTGGAGCTGTTGTGACTCGTGGTGGCCCAGCGCCCTATTATTAAAGACACTTTATGTTGGCGTTTCCTTTATTTTGGCAGTTACCTGCATGCTAAAAATGTAAGTTTACATACTGGCCACAGTCAGGGGGTCAACGGTTATAGGTCAGGGGTCAGTGTCTGTTACCTTGAGGCTGTTGTTGAGGCTCTTAGCCTTGGACTGGACCTCCTTGGCGTACTTCAGGACCCGCTCATACAGGACCAGAGCCTCGCTCCACTTCTTCACCAGCACGTACGACTGGGCTATGAAGAAACACCTGGGGGAGAGAGAGGGGGATGTTAGTGACTGTGTATGTTTCTGTTCTGGCAGAGGCGGCTCAGAAACACTTGAACAGTAGGGGTTATGCCAGCAACTGTGCGTGTGTGCATGCATGCATGCATGTATGTATGTAAGCTTGCGCCATTTCTTTACTAGCTTATACATCAAGGCTATGAAGAAACACCTGTGGGAGTGTGTGTGTGTGTGTGTGCACGCAGTGTGTGTCCTCCGTCGTGTGAGCTCTGACCTGTAGGCCTTGTAGACCAGCATTTTGAGGGCCACCTCCTTCTGGAAAGTGTGATCTTCCTCCAGCCCCTGCAGGGTGGACAGCTCAGCCAGACTCTGTAGAAACAGTCATGAGGCAACATCAACAAGAATAAGCTGACTCACTGGTAGAGGCTTAACCATAGAAATAGAATGAGTCAGAAAGAAACATCCTATTTCTACGGGCTTAACATTAGGGTTGAATGGCGGGCACCCCCTCAGACGATCCCGCAGGTGAAGACGTCGGATGTGGAAGTCCTGGGCTGGCGTGGTTACACGTGGTCTGTGGTTGTGAGGCCGATTGGCCATACTGACACATTTTCTAAAGTGACGTTGGATGCGGCTTATGGTAGAGAAATGAACATTCAAATCTCTGGCAACAGTTCTGGTGGACATTCCTGCAGTCAGTATGCCAATTGTGCGCTCCCTCAAAACCTGAGACATCTGTGGCATTGTGTCACGTGACAAAACTGCTCATTTCAGAGTGGCTTTTATTGTCCCCAGAACAAGGTGCACCTGTATAATGATCATGCTGTTTAATCAGCTTCTTGATCTGCACACCTGTTGGGTGAATGGATTATCTTGGCAAAGGAGAAATGCTCATTAACAGAGATGTAAACAAACTTGTTCTCAAAACTTGAGAGAAATACGTTTTTCGTGCCTGTGGAACATTTCTGGCATCTTTTATTTCAGCTCATGAAACCAACACTTTACACGTTGCGTTTATATTTTTGTTTGGTATAGTTTTTGGACTTGATCCTGGGTATGCTGAGTAAATAGAGTGGTTTGGGTGTTTTGTGGTTATGAAGCAGGAAAATATCAAACCATTCAGTTTCACTATCAATTACTGTAACATTATGAGACGACAAGGACACAGACATTGGGAATGTGCCAGAGATGACAATGTAATGTGACATGGTGTTGTGTTATCAGAGGTGTATTCATTAGTGCGCACAACAGCAAAACGTTTTAACAGAAAAATAAAAACAGTTTATTGGACAACCTCAGGTAGCATCGCCCTGTTTTACTCGGGTGTCTTCCGTTTCATGGCTACTGAACACGACCCAGGTGTGTGTTTGTACCTGGAGGATGATGTCGTACAGGCGGATGAGGTCCTGGGGGCGAGGGCCCCGTTTGTTCTCATCCGTCTGTGGCTCCTTCAGCTTGGCCTGCAGCATGTGGGCCATGCTCTCGTTCCTCTTCACCACCGTCCACAGCTTGATGTAGGTCAGGTAGCTATGGAGGGGGGGAGGCACAGACACAGGTCAAAGACTGATTCCATGTACAGATAGGCTCTTAATTCATATTTGCTTGCATTTCTCATCTAATCAAAATGCATTGGAGAAGACAGTCTGAGGAGAGGGACGTCGGACCTTCTCCTCCAATACGTCTGAGGATGCGGGGAGGAGATAGGGGTCACCATGCGTCTTGCATCCTCTGACAAATGTCAGACAGACAGAATGACCTCTCTTACCTGTGCAGGAACTGAAGGTTGGACACCTTGCCACTGGCTTCATCAGATCTCTCTCGCTGCTTCTGCAGAGTTGAACAGTCAGGGAGCATTTACCCATAAACAGATCGGGTCAAGGACTGTACCAGACTTTGTCACTACTACTCACGTTACTGTTTATCCTATGAACTTCACTACGTCAGGTCCGTAAAGCCAAGTATCAACGTGAAGCCCGGTCCGTTCGTAACCCTAACTGTCATGTCTGTAACTTTTTCAGTGTCAGTCAGTCAGTCATACTTACCGCTTCAGTCTTCAGCTCCTCTCTCACAGCCTGGATGGTGTCTCTGCACTCGGCTAGTAGGGTCTCGTACAGACGTTCCTTGGTCTCCTCATTGGCTGCCTGTGGGCGACAAATGGTGATCCAGTATGAATATGACATAGAATATGAATTCATTATTCCATAGATACCTCCCCTGACCTTCTCCTCCAATGGGTATTGAGAAGGACATGAGGATAGAGGACACGAGGCATAAGCAAGAGAGACCTTCCCTATGCCTGTGGGCACTGATGCTGGGTTATGGGATTCGTATTTATTTGTGCGATAATATGAAAAACAGTATGAAACAAAACAGCCGAAATACCATGAGAATAGCAACGGCTGCATTTTACTCACAAACGTGGTCATACTTGAAATGTTTGCCTGAAATGGAGCCTTGCTTACAGTACGAGTCAGATTAAATCATGCAAATGTAAATATTAGCGTAAAAGCTCAAGTAGGTCTTGGGTAAGGCTGTGACTGGGAGAGACAAACGTACGCAGCAGAGCAGGTTGCTGTAGACATTCCTGTAAAAGGTACATTCCTAGAGTTACTGTAGCTCAGGACCGATGTCAAAGAGAAGCCTGGTTGTTCATGACACCAAGATGTAACACAGGCTTATTGTGTACGTTACAGTAGGCTAACTTGTAGGTTTGGGAGGCAGCCAAGTGTTGTGATTTATATTGTTTATGAAAAATGTCAGTCATTTCAGAAGATGAGGGAGTCAGAAATATTACAGTATCGTCAATGACTCGTATGTCCTAGTTAGAACGTCCTAGCAGTGGCCATATTAAATAAAGAATTGCTAATAAAATATGTTTGTTATATATTCCCCTGCTGACAAATCCATCCAATCTTAAATTATTTTGCCGCATCTTATCCTCTGACGAATTGGTGTACATGCTTGTGAGACAAAGTAAATCTGAGGATTCGCCAGTTGACAAAAACACTTAAGCAATCATTAAAGCGCTAAAACATGGCGGGGAATAATTTGGGAGCGTTCCACTTTCAAAAAAGTGGCAGAATTGTCCTTTTTTTAAAACCTCAAATTCATAATCTCCAGCACCATACCAGTGTCTACATACTTAAACGGCACATTTATACGATCTGTGGTTAAAAATATAAAAACATCCTAAAGAAAATGCTTATCATTAAGCACCTTTCCATCCAGAAATGCGAGTAAAATAATGTATATAAAATAAAAAAAACAGCTGTGATGGAAACCGATGGTTACAGTACAATTTTATAAATGCTGAAAGATGACGTTCATTCGACACGGTGGAATCTGTGTGTCGGTAAGATGAATTACTCGAGAAATGGTGGTGGAAACTCCTTAAAGCACAAATAGACATTATAATCATATTGGAGTCGTCCTCCCACTCCAACTCCGGGAAACAATGCAGTTTAGTAGGCTAGGCTACAGATGAAATCATTTCTGATGAACGTCACAGGGTGGTGAAAGTGCACGGTGATCTTGATGCTCCTTTCCAATAAATATCGAGGGTCTTATTCTGGTGACATGATGATCGATGCTTGACTGCCGTTTGACAATAAAAGATATTCCTCGCTCTTAATAGCGGCATTATGTTAAGTAGCCTACCCGCACTGTTAGGCTTTGGCGGTATTTGTTTACCGTTTAAAAAGAATAATAAGCAAACCAAATGCATAGCCGGAGCCCTTAGCTGGATATAATTTGACACATCTTAGATTTCGTTATAAACAGTGGCTTAGCACGCACCCACATTGTTTAAATGTTTTTTTTATGTTCGAGGGTGCATGCTACGCCACTGCTTATAATAATAACTACATATTGAATACGTGCCAAATAAATGATACCCAGCTGCGGGCTCCAGCTATGCATTTGGTTTGCCAACTTGACATCTAGTGGCTAGAAGTCAAGATCAAGCTTCTTGGTTACAGCAGAGACATTTAATCATTTCCATGATCAAGATCTCGGTTGCCTAAATTGCTGTGTGTGCAAAAAATGTATAACTACTTAAAACCTTATGTGCGTGAAGACCGTATACCCCAGTATGGTACAGAAACAGTAGGACTTTGGAAATCTGGATAACGCCCAGCCCTACGCACTGTATCTGACCAGAGTAGGGACATTTGCTATTTAACGCAACAGTTTGTGACAAAACTATCGAGTTGAAAACACGTTGGAAACACATTGAAAAGTCTTTTTTTAGGTACATTAACTTTTAGTACATTGTGTGCACTACGTCATCACGCACTGATTTTTGGAAGTCAGTTTTGTGGATTTTGGAATATCCGCATCAAAATCTCTCACCAATTGGATGGAAACCTATCTTGTGACATCACAAGTTAGGATGAAAAAATATATACATTTTTAAAACCTGCAACAAGTTTCTAGCCAGAGGGATGGTATATTCTTGCTCCCCACATCACTAATCTGTGTTTGAAAATCTGTGTTTTTCAAATGAAACTTTTGATAGTCATTGGGTAGAACGTCTTAACATTCTATATTGTTCGACAAAACGTAGAAATGCACCATTTTCACATATGTAAACAATGGTATTGTGCTGGAGATAATGAAAATGAGGCTGAACATTTATGAGAGTTGCCCTTTAACACAAATTGGTTTTGGGCAGACTATGAAGTAACATTCACTCCTACCCATGCAGCATGTGGGGAGGGTGTATTGTGGTGAGACATTCACTTGTGCCACCACCCTGGCAACGCCTAGCCCCTAACAGGACTGGGAGAACCAGTCTGGTGTCTTCTGTGCTTAGAGGGAGAGAAAGAAGGAGGGATGGTGCATCCCTCTTCAGTATGTCCCCTAGGGATTGTGCATGGCCTTAAATGGCAGTTCCGTTGGAATGGTTGAGGGATCCCACACGAAACCCAGACGACAAAAAAAAAAAAAAAAAAAAAAAAAAAAAAATTATTTGGGGGATTTTTACTAAATGTAATCCACAGAAGTCCTATGGATGAATGATTGTTGACAGACACAAATGTGAAATATAAAATGCATAACATTTGAAATAATTAAAATTGCCATTGGACATTGACCTTACCTAGGCCTCCTTTTAAGATTCCATAAAGTTTCATTTGTGAGCTACAAAGCAAAAATGTGTCAAATGAAGCTTTACGGCTTGCTCTGTAATAAGAGTAGTATTTTAATGGTCATACTTTTATGAATATTGAAATATATATAAACATGAATATTGAAATGTTTTGATTTTCTATATAATTGTTGAACATAATGTACTCTACAGGCATATCAGAGTTCCAGAGTGGGAACTCTGCTTCTTTTAGAGTTCGTAAGCATACCCAACAGAGTGAATGTGAAAATGGATTCAAAATGATCACGTTCTACTGGTGATTTGCAGGATGTGCAACGACACAAGTAAAAGGAGGGTTGTGATTGGTATAGCAGACGTAACCAACCAAATTCAGCCTTACTTCAAAAGTGTAAGCACAATTACATGTAATGCTCTGCTACATCTAACACAAATGATGGTCCCACTCCCAAACTGATAACTATTTAGCTCCGATGCTAGTCTGTCCATAGAGACTAGGGCTGATGGGTGTAGCCATATGAGTGTGTGGGTTGCTATGCAGAGAATGCAGTTTGACAGCACGAGTGGCAGCATGCCAGAGCCTAGTGCAGGTGGGTGTGACGGGTGTGGCCACAGGGATGGAGAGGTAGGCCTACAGGAAGCCCAACAGGGAAGGTAAGAAGAGTCTGACAATAGACACCTGTCAGAGAGCTGTAGTGGAGCGAACGCCACCTACTGAGACCCAAGGTGAACTACATGTGATGATAGCCACCGTTGGACTCCTGACCTGCCTTGAGGATAACCTCTCCCTACAGTCTGGTTGATAACAGCTCGATACCGCTATAGAAATCGAGCACTGGCTAGGCTGCAGCACTAAACCCCTGTTCACTGGCCCCCTAGTTCACCAACAGTTTCTCTAGTTCCATTAGTTCACAAGGCATCCTTGTTCACGCGGCTCATAAGTTAACTACCGGCCCTGCAGCTTCATCCCACTAGCCCATAACGAAGCAGAGGTGTCCAAGCAAAACAGCGAAACCCTTTTCAGGACTTGACATGAACAGTTTTTTTTTTGGCCACTTAGGACAGATTCTTTACTTGTCTGAAAGCTCAGGCCCCCCCCCCCCAAAAAAATAAAAAAAATAAAAGGCCTGTACCACCATAGGCCAAAATAGGTGACTGATATGCATGTTGTAAGAAGCAAAGAAACACTTTCAAAGAAGATAGTTGGTTTATTCAGGGTGCATACACATTCGGACAGATGTCAGAATTACCTGGCCAATATTGAATAGAGCAGAAACCGCAGCTTTCCAACAGGGTCAGATTTATGTCTCAGCTCCCAAAGAGACGGCTTTTGCAACCGGTGTATGCAGCACTGGTGTATTAACGCAGCCACTCAACAACTACGCAGTTGATGAACGCTCACCAGGGCGCTGGTGGAAGGTTTGGGACATGACACTAACACATGCTAATAGCTAAATAGTTAACTACCAAGACAACTAGCCAGACTATACAATATGTATTAAACTGGACATCTGGTTAGTCTGTTGTCGATCATTATATTAAAAGGCTACCTGCTGCTGCTGCAATGTCTCTCTCAGGCAACGGCCCACTGGCACAGGTAATGTACACGTCTGATGACAGTACGAACCCTGTTTGCTGGAACAAACAAACATGCACAGGGTGATCTCAAAAGCGGAGCTTGCAATCGCAGGTGATTGAAAGACTGCTCATGCCTGTCAATGCAATAATTATACTCCGATGCGCTCTGCAGAGATTGGGAAAGACCTACTTCTAACCCGAGTAATTGTTCGATATTTTGATGTGTGAATTATTTATTTGTCTAGTCAGACAACTTAAATCTATATTCTGCTTGTCCGACTTTTTGTTGTTGGTTGTCCCGGACGAGCGTTAATGTCGAGCCCTGCTTTTAACACCAACATTCTGACCTGACCCGTACTGTGCCGGCTCTGACATTTTATTTTCACAGTTCAAGCAACTGCGGAGGATGCGAAACCCAGGCCAGCCCAGTCAAGTTCTGCTTGGCTCAGTACCGTGAAAACGTGACTAGTCGCCTGGTAAGGTCACTGACCTGGGCGATGGCGGCCTCGTTGTCTCCCAGGCCCAGCAGGAAGATGCGGGCCTTGTCGATCTTGACGGGCACCGTTCGGCCTCGCCACTCCACCTCGCTCATGGTGGCTGCCTGCTTGGCTCTCGTCTGTGTGATCAGGGCCTGGAACAATACCACAACCATTCAACAGTATGCAACATAAGACAGGTCTGTTCCAACATCCACACTAGCCTACTACTGAAAAAGATAGAACACAGACCCGATACATTGCCTAAGGGGTATAACAGTATGGACAACGGAACAAAGGGATTTTCTCTACACTAAAGAGTAAAACATAGATTTATGGCCATACTCTCCAGTAGTAAAGTAGTTGTTACTATGTGTTTTACAGTGAGAGGGACCACACACACTGACCTCTAGTTTCTCAGCCATCATGCCTCCTCCTCCTCCTGCACTGAGCCTCATCTGCATCAGCTCATTCATGGCGTTCTGGTCACCTGGGGTCAGAAGGGAGTAGGATTGTTCACTACCAGTCAACTGAACGGGAACGGGTTGTGTGTGGGTGCGTGTTCGGTGCGAGGGTGTGCGATTTCCTCGATATGAGAGGTGTGCATGTGTGAATGCTTATGAAAAGTGCAATCCACTGTCAATGTGAGCGACGGGCTGTGTGTGTCACCTACCGATGTTGTAAGCACAGTAGCGGATGTTAGGTGAGATCTCCTCCACACGCTGGTGATACAGCACTGCCAGCTCCTCAGTAAAGGCACTGGCCAGCTTCTCATAGATTGTCCTGAGGGAGGTTACAATACAGTTACATGGAATTTTCTGTAGTTCACAAGTAGCAAGGTGGTGGTCGAAGAATACAGCTATATTCTGAATGCGTTTGGATATGTTAAGCATACGCCTACACTCGTTAACATCAGACAACTTGACATCTGTCAACAAACAAAGTAGCCTACATTGTTAAGGCCTCATTTGCCCCATGTAAAATGATGATCGTAATACTCTAGATCAAAAGCTCAGCAATCAAAAGGGGCCACACTTTAGGCATTTCGGTAGTAGAGTGGGGTCAGACTCACTTGCACTTGTTGAAGGCCTCCGTGGCAGCCTTCCACTCCTGCAGCTCAAAGCGCACCATGCCACTCAGGTAGGAGGTGTAGGCCTGCAGACAAGTTGCATTCATTATTATTAATTCAGAGGTCATCAGCAGCTATTTCCGGCTGGGTTAGAAAGACAGGGCCATGAAGTGCCCTTTCCTCCAGGACACGCCCAGCTGCCATGGACACACCCAGCTGCCATAATGTTGGTTCCTCAACTGATAAATATGTGTCTTCAAATATTAGTTTCAGTTAAATTGTTACTTCACTTCAACAGCATTTGAACCCCATGTTGAAATAAATGAAGGTGAAACAATAGGGAAAGTCACGGACTCTCCAGGTCAGGGCATTAGCCTACCTGTGCTTCCAGTTTGGTCTTGGCATCCACACGAGGGCTCTCACACAGCTTCTCCAGCCTCTCTCCATGTTTGGCGGCCTTCCGCAGGCGGGACAGCAGGTGGAAGCGCTTGCGGGGCTCTGTGTTGGCCTCCTGCTTCAGCTGCATGGCATAGCTCCACGCCCTCTCAGCCTCCATCAGTACCAGCAGTAGATACCTAAAAGGGGAATGGGATTTGTTATATTCAAGGGACTTGGGACAACTTGTGCGGGCCGCTATTTTGTTGCTTCTCTGGGCACTCCATGAATGATGAGTATTTTGATTGTAGTTCTAGAACAGAATGATGGTTGCTGGCAGGTATCATGCATTAAGTATTTGGATTGTAAATCCAGTTGTACTTTAATACTGTTGTAAGAATGGGATCGGGTATTACCTGTTGTCAGAGTACCGGTTGTCAGAAAGCATCTCGACAGTCACTTTCTTCCCAGTGAACTTGTGCCTGTTGCCGCACTTGAAGCCCAGGGTCTTGCGCAGACGACGCAAGCGCCGGGAGCAGTATCCCCTAGGACAGAGAGAAAGACATGGGTGAATTTTAGTGTGAAACTATGAGCCAACCATAAGGTATGATCTGTGGTTGTCAAACACCCATTCACTGCCATAGTCCAGTCCTCCATCTCACCTGTATCTTTGATAATCCCCGTGTCGCAAACCATGTTGTTGCTGGGAATCCTTGATGATCTGGAGAACTGCAAGTATGCGTTAAGGGCCAGTCTACTACATTCACACAGGAACATAAAGCTAGCTAAATACACAGTGAAGAATTAGAAAAGCCACAGTAGCTATACTTTAGCAGTGGATTTGAATTATGTGATGGATGTAGCAAGTTGACAATGTTAATTTACTTAAATACACATGACTTTAGCAATATTCTAATGACATCTGTAAACCGCTTTTCTAATGACACAGCGCTAACCTTCCGACATTACGTTAGCCAACTAACGTTAGTTATGGAAGCCCACCTCCACCAAAACATACTGGTGTCGCTAAATCAAATATTGGTCCCGGGTCAGTTGTATAGCTTTAGAAAGGATACTCTCCAGTCCTATTCCATCTTCCGCTGCATTTTCTTTATTCTCGTCCATAGGTACAATTTTCCCTTCATTTTGCTTGTCGGAGGCCATTTTTCTGCTAGTAGCACACGTCCAAACAGACCCGAAAAAATGCACCGGAAGTAGACTCAAGCGACAACGTTTTAATACACATGACACGCAACAATAGCGAAATACACGATTCAAAACAGTCCAATAACGCTTAAAACATTCAACAAAAACATAAACGTAACAGTGTTAGTCCCATGTTTGAGCTGAAACAAAATATCCAAGAAATGTTCCATACGCACAAAAAGCTAATTTCTCTAAAATGTTTTGCACACATTCGTTTACATCCCTGTCAGTGAGCATTTTCTCATTTGCCAAGATACACCACCATCTTCTTCTTCTTCTTCTGAGTGTAACGGCGGGTGGCTTCCGATATGCTGCATTACCGCCTCCAACTGGACTATAATATAAATACATGATACTTTGTAAAAAAATAAATTAAAAAAACATCCTTCAAACTAATCCTAGACTCATTAAAACCCCAAGACTACATTCCACTACCTTGACCCTATCAACTCCTGCACCATGCCAACAGCCTGGGAGGACGGAACACCACCACTCAACACACCCTGTAACTCTTCTGAAGTAAAAAATAAATGTTATATATATATATATATATATATATATATATATATAACATTTATTTTTTATTTGTATTTGACTTTAGAATATATATATATATATAACATTTATTTTTTATTTGTATTTGACTTTAGAATATATATATATATATATATATATATATATATATATATATATTCTAAAGTCAAATACTTCTCTGCAGCTGCCACCACATCTATTTTCTGTGATTTTCTTTCCATTTCTGTGGTACAGTTGATAACCATTGCTATGAATGCTAAGAAGCCAACCTTACTGAAGCGTATGTCACTCGTTGGCCTATCCCTCTGTGCTGACACATATCTACTACTCCTCCCCCTTGATCCATTCTCCTCTACTTTCTTCACTGCCTCAGGATACGATACCTTCTGCACTACTCTGACTCTAGCCACCTCAACCTGCCTCTCTGTCGCACCGGACACTTCTGATCCCCAGCAACACGACAAGCGGTACCGGCGCACCAAGTCGAGGTCCAAAAGGATTCATTTTTAAGCATTGTTGGTTAAATGGCTTGTAAGTCAGCATTTCACTGTAAGGTGTACTAGACCTGTTGTATTCAGTGCATGTGACAAATTTGATTTGATCATGGGCACCCCTACAGTTAACACACAAAATCTTATCCACCAAAACTACACAATCCTCTATCAAATGCCCTCCTGCACACTTCCCAAATCTTGGAATCTCCCTCCTTCAAACTGCTGCAACATGACCATAAACATTGCACCTGAAACAGCGCAGTGGATTCGGCACAAATGCTCTGACAGGATAACTGATATATCCTAACATGGCTTTTGTCGGGTAAAGACCGACTCAAAACTCAAAATGACTGACAGTGACTCCTCTGCTTCACCAAGCTCACCACTGGGTCTGTGTCGTACAAAATGGTGGGCATCACAAACACCAGGAATCTTCAACTTCAATTGCTCCACCTGCACACTTAACGCTTAGCCAAAAATCAATCCTTTCAATGGTGCCCTGTTCCTAAGAGCAAAGTAAGAAACAAATCTTGACCCAAGTTAGGTAACACAGAGCGCCCGCTCCCTCTGGTCAGAAGAAACACAAACAAATATCACAAGTTCACCACCCAACTCTCCAAAAAGGTCTCTCCTACTGGACCAGATTCTGCTTTATCATGTCCATTGATGCCAGGCTTAGGCAAAAAGCTTTTCACCACACCTTCCACCACACTTAACTCGCCTTCATTCTCTTCCATTTCACCCCCAGAACTCAGTCTGGCACCTGACTGGTGTGGCTTATTAAGAAGTTGATTAAACAGCATGATCATTACACAGGTGCACCTTGTGCTGGGGACAATAAAAAGCCACTGAAATGGGCAGTTTTGTCACACAACGCCACAGGTGTCTCTAGTTAAGGGGGGCATGCAATTGGCATGCTGACTGCAGGAATGTCCACCAGAGTTGTTGCCTGAGAATTGAATGTTAATTTCTCTACCATAAGCTGCCGTTGTTTTAGAGATTTTGGAAGTACTTCCAACTGGCCTCACAACCGCAGACCACGTGTAACCACGGCAGCCCTGGACCTCCACATCTGACTTCTTCACCTGAAGGATCATCTGAGACCAGCCACCAGGACAGCTGATGAAACTGGGTTTGCGCAACCAAAGAATTTCTGCACAAACTGTCAGAAACCTTCTAAGGAAAGCTAATCTGCATGCTCCTCATCCTCACCAGGGTCTTGAACTGACTGCAGTTCAGCGTTGTAACCAACTTCAGTGGGCAAATGCTTACCTATGATGGCCACTGACATGCTGGAGAAGTGTGCTCTTCAAGGATTAATCCCAGTTTCAGCTGTACCGGGCAGATGGCAGACAGCATGTTTTGCGTCATGTGGGCGAGCAGTTTGCTGATGTGAACGTTGTGAACAGAGTGCCCAATGGTGGCGTTGGGGTTTTGGTATGAACAGGCATAAGCTACGGACAACGAACACAATGGCACAATGACAAACACAAACACATTTATCTATGGAAATTTGAATGCACAGAGATACCGTGATGAGATCCTGAAGCCCATTGTCGTGCCATTCATCCGCCGCCATCACTTCAAGTTTCAGCATGATAATGTACAAGGATCTCTATACAATTATTGGAAACTGAACATGTCCCAGTTCCTCCATGGCCTGCATACTCACCAGACATGTCACCAATTGAGCATGTTTGGAATGCTCTGTATTGACGAGTGGGCGGCAGGTAGCCTAGTGGTTAGAGCATTGGACTTGTATCCAAAAGGTTGCAAGATCGAATCCCCGAGCTGACAAGGTAAAAATCTGTCGTTCTGCCCCTGAACAAGGCAGTTAACCCACTATTCCTAGGCCGTCATTGAAAATAACAATTTGTTCTTAACTGACTTGCCTAGTTAAATAAAGGTAAAATAAATAAATGGTTAAAAAAGTACAAAAGGGTGTTCCAATTCCTGCCAATATCCAGAAACTTCGCACAGCCATTGAAGAGGAGTGGGACAACATTCCACAGGCCACAATCAACATCCCGATCAATGTTATGAGAAGGACTGCATGCATGCTGCATGAGGCAAATGGTGGTCACACCAGATACTAAATGGTTTTCTGATACACGCCCCTAGTTTTTTGTTGTTGTATCTGTATTCCCAGTAATGTGAAATCCATAGATTAGGGCCTAATGAATTTATTTAAATTGAATGTTCTATGAACTTTACCTCAGTAATTGAAATTGTTGCTTTAATATTTTTGTTCAGTGAATATAAACATAAATACAGTGCATCCGGAAAGTATTCAGACCCTTCACTTTATCCACATTTTGTTACGTTACAGCCTTATTCTTAAATAGATTAAATTGTTTTTTCCCCCACATCAGAACGTCAATTTTTATTTTACAAAGTCAATCACCTAACAGGCTGTGAGGCTACTATGAACACCTGTCCCAACCTAGAAGTTGTACAAAAAGTTGAATCACACAATACCCAATAATGGCGAAGCAAAAACCGGTTTAGACTTTTTTGCAAATGTATTAAAAAAACAACTGAAATATCACATTTACTTAAGTATTGAGACCCTTTACTCAGTACTTTGTTGAAGCACCTTTGGCAGTGATTACAGCCTCGAGTTGTCTTGGGTATGACACTACAAGCTTGACACACCTGTATTTGGGGAGTTTCTCCTACTCTTCTCTACAGATCCTCTCAAGCTGTGTCAGGTTGTATGGGGAGTGTCGCTGCACAGCTATTTTCAGGTCTCTCCAGAGACGTTTGAAAGGGTCTGTCGAGTACATTCATAGACTTGTCCCGAAGCCACTCCTGCATTGTCTTGGCTGTGTGCTTAGGGTTGTTGTCCTGTTGGAAGGTGAACCTTCGCCTCAGTCCAAACGCTCTGGAACAGGTTTTCAAGGATCTCTCTGTACTTTGCTCCGTTCATCTTTCCCTTGATGCTGACTAGTCTCCCTCAATCGTGACTAACATCCCCACACCATGATGCTGCCACTATGGGTGAAGTCATGGTAAACATTGTTTTTTGACATTTAAGTTGAGACACTATTACCTAACTCCCCATAAGTTAAATACAAACACTTGCGTCGGGCTGGGGGTTTGACTTCTCAGTTAAGTAAAAGTTTGGGAAAGGCTTAAAACCGAGAAAAAATATATACCATTGCCTAGCCCTGGGATTGAACACGAAACCCTCAACGCCAGATTGCAGCTTTTACACCCATCCACCATCCCTGTCCACAACGCCCTAGCAAGCCAACAGCTTACTTTAAAGTAATAGCGCTCACTTTTCCCCCTAGTGGCCGGTTTTGAAGGCAATTCTACACATTCTTGGGACCTGGTTACATGTCTCTACTTTGACTTCAAACTAAAGCGATCTCCCTGGTCCACGAACACACACAGAGAAATGTCAGACTACATTCACTGCAGTGTCCCAGTGTCCTGCAGGTAGAGGAGGTGTTAGATCTGTCTCAGTGTGTATTCATCACTGTCTGTCTGTAGCCACTGGGACTGTGACCTTCGGTTGAGTCAAAGGCAGACAGCAGCACACACCCTGACACAACCTTAGGACTAACTTACCTTTACAACTTACACTTTCAAGGACACAAACAAACACGCTTACACACCAAATGAATCCTCTCACAATAGTTTTTCCTGACAGCAGTGCTTCAGACACTAAGTTGATTCCCCGGATGGATTTCTCAGTCTGTGTTTCTACCTCAGAACTGCCTGTTTCCTGGAGAGTGATTGTTGAAGAGAGAGATGTTGAAGGTTTGCCTTCTATAGCACCCCTTTGTGTCAATGAGACCAAAAGGGAGATGAATGATCCTCGTCACACAACAGTGTCGTGTCTATTGTGGCAGCTGCTTGGCAACAGTTGAAAGTCACAGAGAAGAGTACAGTGCACTCAGTTCACAGTTACAACAGAAAGCAGTCTCTTTCATTAAATGGATGTCTTTTCAGTCACTTTCATTTCATGCTGGTTTAGTAATCAACACCATGATCAAGGTGGTTTGATTTTACTCTTGGCGTCAATACCTTATGGAAGCCTGACACCTAGTGGCGCATTTCAGAGCTTCCCACTGTGCCCACTAACCGGTGCCCATTGTGTTCCACTGCATCAGCACCTCTTATCATCAATCAAACTCACTACAAAGATTACCTGTACATTTGAGTCAGGAATGTTTTACCGTGATGGAAGTCTCAGGTAAACAATGGCTTGACTTAGAATACAGAATAATGATGTTTGTTTACATCCACACACACACACCACACACAACTAATAGGGAAAGATTAGCATGGACCTGATGGCATCTCAAAACAATGTCTGACACTTTTGGATTCCGAAGGCTTGACGACTGTGCTTACAAACTGGGATTACTACAAGTATCATGCTGCAGAATACTGATGTGTATTACAGTGTAAGTTACAGATGGACTTCAATAAATGCAGTGTAATACGACATATAATACAACTCCCATTGTAATGGCATTTTAAAACAGTAATCCTTGAGTTATGAGGCACACACCTTTGTCTATGTGAAAAAATTACTGTATGAGATACCTAAGGCCAGCTCTATCCCAGTGGTAGTCTAGTAGACACCGTACCCAGTGGTAGTCTGGTAGACATTGTACCCAGTGGTAGTCTGGTAGACATTGTACCCAGTGGTAGTCTGGTAGACATTGTACCCAGTGGTAGTCTGGTAGACATTGTACCCAGTGGTAGTCTGGTAGACATTGTACCCAGTGGTAGTCTGGTAGACATTGTACCCAGTGGTAGTCTGGTAGACATTGTACCCAGTGGTAGTCTGGTAGACATTGTACCCAGTGGTAGTCTGGTAGACATTGTACCCAGTGGTAGTCTGGTAGACATTGTACCCAGTGGTAGTCTGGTAAATATTGTACCCAGTGGTAGTCTGGTAAATATTGTACCCAGTGGTAGTTTGGTAGACATTGTACCCAGTGGTAGTCTGGTATACATTGTACCCAGTGGTAGTCTGGTAAACATTGTACCCAGTGGTAGTCTGGTAAACATTGTACCCAGTGGTAGTCTGGTAAACATTGTACCCAGTGGCAGTCTGGTAAACATTGTACCCAGTGGTAGTCTGGTAAACATTGTACTCAGTGGTAGTTTGGTAGACATTGTATCCAGTGGTAGTCTGGTAAACATTGTACCCAGTGGCAGTCTGGTAAACATTGTACCCAGTGGTAGTCTGGTAAACATTGTACTCAGTGGTAGTTTGGTAGACATTGTATCCAGTGGTAGTCTGGTAAACATTGTACCCAGTGGTAGTCTGGTAAACATTGTACCCACCATGCTTCACCGTAGAGATGGTGCAAGATTTCCTCCAGACGTGACGCTTGGCATTCAGGCCATGGAGTTCAATTTTGGTTTCATCAGACCAGAGAATCTTGTTTCTCATGGTTTGAGAGTCCTTTATGTGCCTTTTGGCAAACTCATTGCAGGCTGTCATGTGCCTTTTACTGAGGAGTGGCTACCGTCTGGCCACTCAACCATAAAGGCCTATTTGGTGGAGTGTTGCAGAGAAGGTTGTCCTTCTGGAAGGTTCTCCCATCTCTACAGAGAAACTATGGAGCTCTGCCAGAGTCATCATCAGGAAGAACTTATTAATTTAAGAACGATGGAGGCCACTGTGTTCCTGGGAACCTTCAATGCTGCAGAATTTTTTTCATAACCTTCCCCAGATCTGTGCCTCAGCACAATCCTATCTTGGAGGTCTACGGACAATTCCTTCAACCTCATGGCTTTGTTTTTGCTCTGACATGCACTGTCAATTGTGGGAACTTATATAGACAGATGTGTGCCTTTCCAAATCATGTCCAATCAATTGAATTTACCACAGGCGGACTCCAATCAAGTTATAGAAACATCTCAAGGATGATCAATGAAAACAGCATGCACCTGAGCTGAATTTCGAGTCTCATAGCAAATGGTCCGAATATTTATGGGAATAAGGTATTTCTGTTTTTTATGAATTTGCAAAAATGTCTACAAACCTGTTTTCGCTTTGTCATTATGGGGTATTGTGTGCAGATTGATGAGGAAAAAAATAAATGTAATCAATTTTAGAATAAGGCTGTAACTTAAAATGTGAAAAAAGGTTAGGTGTCTGAATACTTTACGAATGCACTGTATGTATATAATATATCCAGTACCAGTCAAAAGTTTGGACACGCCTACTAATTCAAGGGTTTTTCTTTAGCTTTACTATTTTCTACATTGTAGAATAATAGTGAGGACATCAAAACTATGAAATAGCACATATGGAATCATGTAGTAACCAAAAAAAGAGTTAAAACGAATCAAAATGTATGTTATATTTGAGATTCTTCAAAATAGCAACCCTTTGCCTGGATGACAGCTTTGCACACTATTGGCATTCTCTCAACCAGCTTCATGAGGTAGTCACCTGGAATGCATTTCAATTAATAGATGTGGAATTTCCTTTGCGGAATTTCTTTCCTTCTTAATGCCTTTGAGCCAATCAGTTGTGCTGTGACAAGGTAGGGTTGGTATACAGAAGATATCCCTATTTGGTAAAAGACCAAGTCCATATTGTGGCAAGAACAGCTCAAAGAAGCAAAGAGAAATGACAAGTCAGTAAGTATCTGGTTTGGCCACCAGCATTAAATACTGCAGTGCATCTCCTCATGGACTGCACCAGATTGCTAGTCCTTGCTGTGAGATGTTACCCCACTCTTCCACCAAGGCACCTGCAAGTTCCCGGATGTTTCTGGGGGGAATGGCCCTAGACCTCACCCTCCGATCAGACAGGTCCCAGACATGCTCAATGGGATTAAGGTCCGGGCTCTTCGCTGTCCATGGCAGAACACTGACATTCCTGTCTTGCAGGAAATCACGCACAGAACGAGCAGTATGGCTGGTGGCATTGTCATGTTGGAGGGTCATGTCAGGATGAGCCTGCAGGAAGGGTACCACATGAGGGAGGAGGATGTCTTCCTTGTAACGCACAGCGTTGAGATTGCTTGCAATGACAACAAGCTCAGTCCGATGATGCTGTGACACACCACCCCAGACCATGACGAACCCTCCACCTCCAAATCGATCCCGCTCCAGAGTACAGGCCTCAGTGTAATGCTCATTCCTTCGACGATAAACGCGAATCTGACCGTCACCCCTGGTGAGACAAAACCGCGACTCGTCAGTGAAGAGCACTTTTTGCCAGTCCTGTCTGATCCAGCGACGGTGGGTTTGTGCCCATAGACAACGTTGTTGCCGGTGATGTTTGCTGAGGACCTGCCTTACAAGAGGCCTGTAAGCCCTCAGGCCATCCTCTCTCAGCCTATTGTGGACAGTCTGAGCACTGATGGAGGGATTGTGTGTTCCTGGTGTAACTTGGGCAGTTGTCGTTGCCATCTATTTTGTGAAGTTCACCAGTCCCTCCTGCAGCAAAGCACCCCCACATAATGATGCTGCCACCCCCGTGCTTCACGGTTGGGATGGTGTTCTTCGGCTTGCAAGCCTCCCCCTTTTTCCTCCAAACATGACGATGGTCATTATGGCCAAAGAGTTCTATATTTGTTTCATCAGACCAGAGGACATTTCTACAGAAAGTACGATCTTTGCCCTCATGTGCAGTTGCAAACCGTAGTCTGGCTTTTTTATGGCGGTTTGGAGCATTGGTTTCGTCCTCGTTGAGTGGCCTTTCAGGTATGTTGATATAAGACTCATTTACTGTGGATATAGATACTTTTGTACCCGTTTTCCTCCAGCATCTTCACAAGGTCCTTTGCTGTTGTTCTGGGATTGATTTGCACTTTTCACACCAAAGTACGTTCATCTCTAGGATACAGAACGCGTCTCCTTCCTGAGCGGTACGACGGCTGCGTGGTCCCTTGGTGTTTATACTTGCTTACTTTTGTTTGTACAGATGAACGTGGTGCCTTCAGGCATTTGGAAATTGCTCCCAAGGATCAACCAGACTTGTGGTCTACCATTTTATTCTGACGTCTTGGCTGATTTCTTTTGATTTTCCCATTATGTCAAGCAAAGAGGCACTGAGTTTGAAGGTAGGCCTTGAAATACATCCACAGGTACACCTCCAAATGACTCAAATGATGTTAATTAGCCTATCAGAAGCTTCTAAAGCCATGACATAATTTCCTGGAATTTTGCAAGCTGTTTAAAGGCACAGTCAATTTAGTGCATATGTAAACTCCTGACCCACTGGAATTGTGATACAGGGAATTATAAGTTAAATAATCTGTCTGTAAACAATTGTTGGAAAAATGACTTGTGTCATGCACAAAATAGATGTCCTAACCGACTTGCCAAAACTATAGTTTACAATAGAACAACATTTATTGGATATTTCTAACTTTAACAAATCAAAAACAAAAATTGGGCGTGCAAAATTATTCAGCCCCCTTAAGTTAATACTTTGTAGCGCCACCTTTTGCTGCGATTACAGCTGTAAGTCGCTTGGGGTATGTCTCTATCAGTTTTGCACATCGAGAGACTGAACTTTTTTCCCATTCCTCCTTGCAAAACAGCTCGAGCTCAGTGAGGTTGGATGGAGAGCATTTGTGAACAGCAGTTTTCAGTTCTTTCCACATATTCTCGATTGGATTCAGGTCTGGACTTTGACTTGGCCATTCTACACCTGGATATGTTTATTTTTGAACCATTCCATTGTAGATTTTGCTTTCTGTTTTGGATCATTGTCTTGTTGGAAGACAAATCTCCGTCCCAGTCTCAGGTCTTTTGCAGACTCCATCAGGTTCTCTTCCAGAATGGTCCTGTATTTGGCTCCATCCATCTTCCCATCAATTTTAACCATCTTCCCTGTCCCTGCTGAAGAAAAGCAGGCCCAAACCATGATGCTGCCACCACCATGTTTGATAGTGGGGATGGTGTGTTCAGCTGTGTTGCTTTTACACCAAACATAACGTTTTGCATTGTTGCCAAAAAGTTCCATTTTGGTTTCATCTGACCAGAGCACCTTCTTCCACATGTTTGGTGTGTCTCCCAGGTGGCTTGTGGCAAACTTTAAATGACACTTTTTATGGATATCTTTAAGAAATGGCTTTCTTCTTGCCACTCTTCCATAAAGGCCAGATTTGTGCAATATACGACTGATTGTTGTCCTATGGACAGAGTCTCCCACCTCAGCTGTAGATCTCTGCAGTTCATCCAGAGTGATCATGGGCCTCTTGGCTGCATCTCTGATCAGTCTTCTCCTTGTATGAGCTGAAAGTTTAGAGGGACGGCCAGGTCTTGGTAGATTTGCAGTGGTCTGATACTCCTTCCATTTCAATATTATCGCTTGCACAGTGCTCCTTGGGATGTTTAAAGCTTGGGAAATCTTTTTGTATCCAAATCCGGCTTTAAACTTCTTCACAACAGTATCTCGGACCTGCCTGGTGTGTTCCTTGTTCTTCATGATGCTCTCTGCGCCTTTAACGGACCTCTGAGACTATCACAGTGCAGGTGCATTTATACGGAGACTTGATTACACACAGGTGGATTGTATTTATCATCATTAGTAATTTAGGTCAACATTGGATCATTCAGAGATCCTCACTGAACTTCTGGAGAGAGTTTGCTGCACTGAAAGTAAAGGGGCTGAATAATTTTGCACGCCCAATTTTTCAGTTTTTGATTTGTTTAAAAAGTTTTAAATATCCAATAAATGCCGTTCCACTTCATGATTGTGTCCCACTTGTTGTTGATTCGTCGCAAAAAAATACAGTTTTATATCTTTATGTTTGAAGCCTGAAATGTGGCAAAAGGTCGCAAAGTTCAAGGGGGCCGAATACTTTTGCAAGGCACTGTATATATATATATACACACACACACACTTAATCATGTTTTGTTGACCCGTAGAAAAAGTTCCATATGAGAATTTGCTGCTGATATGACAGCATTTGTGTGACACTTTGACAACAAAATGATAACCACAAAGTGAAAATGATTAACAACTTTTAATATAGTATCCTAGATAGTCAAATTGGCTTTGAGCTACAGTTATCCAAAACAAACACATATAGACAGCTTTCCTGCTGCCCATGAGGGCCCACCACCCCATTCTTTGACAGTCTACTTTGACATTTTGCCAAATGTCAGTTTTCAATCAATGAGGGAGTTTGATTAAGTGCACCGTGCTATGGCATGTGACGTGAATGGGCAAAGCGGTGAGGGAGGAGCACCCTTCTCAAATAAAACAGTAATCTGCAACACTCGGCCATGTTGTCAACAAGGCAGCATCGTTCAGATCCATATAACATCTAGTATTGTTGCTTAATCTACATCCCTTCGGTTTAAAGCTGAATTCACCAACGGCTAAAATGGGGCACCTGGCTCACGCCCGGGAGGCAGTCCGGTTCCAAAACAAATGTAATCCATGCTAACCCGGTTCACCCGGGACATTAATATTACTCCCTCATATGTTCTGTGCAGCAGATATGTATCTGGCCAGAAAGTTCTTGACCTCGGAGATGTGCATGGTCTCCTTGATGGTGGTGTCGCGGCTTCGCACCTGCAGTAGGCCACTCTCAAGAGTGTTGTCACTGATCACCACAGTGAACAGCACCCCCATCTCGTCATACCTGGGCACACAGGCACCAAACATACTTACAGTTGGGTCCCCACAGGGAAACAGTACAGCTATCGAGATCACCTTCAGTGAAGTCAAACGTCAACATGTTACATAATTCTGTATACACCAAATTGCATGGTCACTAAATAGGTGTGGCTTTTGATGTCAAAATTCTATTGTATTCAGAATGTATCCAACAGTAGACAACACATGAAATCCATTACATGAAATGATAAACCACAACATAAAGAAATATACTATCATGGTATGAAGAAGTTTTACTTTGTGTTCAGCTGCTCCATTGAGGTTGGCATGGTTTCAAGATATCCAGGCCATGCAGAGACTCCCCCTTCCAAGAACTCCTTCAGTAAGCCTTCACAAACCTAAGATGTAGAATAGAATTTTAGAACTACACTCAGAGTCCTATTGAATAACTTTGTGTATATCTCAATAGTTTCCTACCTGTCTTAGTTCCACAGTGGCTCCCCTTCCCATGTCCAAGGCCACTTTGACTGGAGACAAAATAGGATGGAGCTTCAAAACCTACAAGGGCAACAAGAAGTCAGTGTGTGTAGCACATTCTAACCATTTCCATCAGTTCAAAAAACAGAACTAATGTTGGATGCTCAAGTTTTCACCCATGTTATCAGAGATGTAACCCTACGAAAGCTAATGTGGAAAGGACTTAGGCGTCTCACCTTTCTCTGCTGTAGCCTCTGTTTGCTGTCGACTTTCTTCACTTGCTGGAGTGAGTTGTACAGGTACGCCAACACTCCTCGCTCTAGGTTTCCAGTTACGGAGATGGCATAGGGGACGACTGACTTCCTTCCATCTAGGCACTGTGCATAACAGTCAGAAAACATATGGAGCATTGATATGATTAATACAATCTTACTTTAATAACAAAAATATGTTTTATTGTCACATACAACACATTTCACTAGACTTATCCGGTGTATTACAGGGTCAGCCATACTGCCCTACCAAGCAAAAAAGGCAGTACCTGCTCATAGCGTGGAACTGAGAATAATTGCTTTTATTTACTTTGATTTCACAAAAACCTAGTGCAGTTACTGCTAATATGACCCACATTTTCTCCAAAACAGAGGCAGGATACTTGTCCACATGATTAAGCATGTATTTAACGTAGCAAGAATGATATTAACTCATTTTTGACGAAATTAGCAGTTAACTGCCTTTTTGCTTGTTAGGGCGTCATAGATGTACGACGCACCTGGAGCAAATTAGGGTTAAGTGCCTTGCTCAAGGGCACAGAGATTCTTCACCTTGTCAGCTCGGGTATTCAAACCAGAGACCTTATGGTTAATGGCATAATGCTCTAACTGCTAGGCTACCTGCCGCCACACAACTGACCACAGGCGACCAGTGGCACCTTAATTGGGGAGGATGGGCTCAGAGTAATGGCTGGAACAGAACTAATGGAATGGTATCGAACAAATCTAACACATGGTTTCCATGTGTTTAATATCATTCCATTCCAGCTATTGTTATGAGCCGTCCTCCCCTCAGCAGCCTCCTGTGCAACTGACATATTGTGAAAAATGATTAAGATCCACTCCTAAGTTGTTTTATAGTGACAGCAAAAGAGGGATAGGGTATTAACTGCAGTTTTGTCCCTGCAGAAGAAGGCATCATTACACTGACCTGTAGTTTGTTGCGAGCGCTCTTGTGTGTCTGCAGCAACTCCGCATCCCCTCGGCTCAACAGAGTCTCCAGGGCCTCTTGGCCCCATGGGAAATTGTACACAATTTTCACACCACGAGACGCCCGGCCTGCCAGCTCCTCTTCTGTTATGTCACTGCAGCTGAAGTCGGACGGGCCCAGGGCAAACTGGATCATAGATGAATGGAGGGACAGGATTGGATGGACAGAGAGATGCGATTAGAGAAAAGTACTTTACCATCCACATTAAGTCAAGTTGTCTTTCAGTATTACAAATATCAACATAGAAACAATGTCGTTTCTATAAATTTCAAATCAGACATTGAAACTGATCTTGACCACAACGTATTGAAATTGGATCAGCCCCGTGCTTCACGGTTGGGATGGTGTTCTTCGGCTTGCAAGCCTCCCCCTTTTTGGGATTGATTTGCACTTTTCGCACCAAAGTACGTTCATCTCTAGGATACAGAACGCGTCTCCTTCCTGAGCGGTACGACGGCTGCGTGGTCCCATGGTGTTTATACCTGCGTACTATTGTTTTTACAGATGAACGTGGTACCTTCAGGCGTTTGGAAATTGCTCCCAAGGATGAACCAGACTTGTGGAGACCTACCATTTTTTTCTGACATCTTGGCTGATTTCTTTTGATTTTCCCATTATGTCAAGCAAAGAGGCACTGAGTTTGAAGGTAGGCCTTGAAATACAGCCACAGGTACACCTCCAAATGACTCAAATTATGTCAATTAGCCTACCAGAAGCTTCTTCGACTTCAAATCAAGATGCAGATTCATTTGCAGACAGAGAAACTGATCTTGACCACAACGTATTGAAATTGGATCAGAAAGTGACCCACCTTTCTCCACCACTGCAGCCGATGCCGTGCCCAGTAGTCCAACCACTGTGAGGAGGTGCGGGGCGAGCAGAACCACACCAAAGAGGACTGGGTAACTTCATCTGGGCTGCCAGGAATTGACACACAGAATAGGGGTTAAAGGTAGACTCTGCCACGAGCAGCACCGCAGATATTGAGTTGAGCGATATACAAAACTTTGCTCAGACAGTCACACACAGTATGTGTGCATACGCACAGGTTCGAGTCATGCTGTTGGAATGTCATAGGTACGGGACCAAAACAGTGGAGAAGTTGAACCTCGCGCTTCAGCGCTCTTAGTTGTTGCAGGAATTGAACCACTATGCTTTTTACTTTCTGAATGTACGTCATCTCGCTGAGTCTACCTTTAAAGCGCACAACTACTCTTTAGTCTGCTATGCCCAGGTGTTATTATAGCAATCTGCCATCTCAAATAAAACAAGAACATATGACTTAGGTTAAATCTACGCTAAATTAGATCTATTTGCACTTTGAATAAGCACAATGGTAACTGATCACAGTGCATGTGAATAGTTCATGTGATTTAAGGGAGGAGTTAGCCTCACCAACTAGGTCCACCTGATGGCTGGAAGCACAATCCGGTCTCAGCCAGGCCGAACGGCAACTTTCGGTTCACTAGTTCCAAAGAGGGCACATATTGCTCCAAAGCACCTGGAGGGGGTTGGGGGGGAGCATTGACCATGTTAGCCTGGAAACCCAACGTTGAATTTAATTTAACTAGTTGATTTATGTCCTGAAGCATGCACACAGGTAAAAATAGCAGAGGTGTACAATACAACACCCAATGATAGTTACCTTGGAAAAGACTAGTTCGAAGAGATGCACCATTCTGGATATGGGTCTGTAGCTTCTGAATAAGTTGGTCCTTACTTAGCTCTCGCTGGGAAAGTATTTGACGTAGGTTCTCGGTGTCAACAACCCTCAATTGTCCATCCCTCTCGGTAGTTCTGTTCTTACTAGCGTGTAGAGTGCTTATCCCAAACACCTCGGCCCTGAACCCTATCACAGAGTTCCACCACTGTTCAAGAATGTTATTTTTAAGTTCCATACCAAGTGGTCCATATCCACAGTTGGTTCCGCGCTGAAAAGAATCTCTATGAAGTTGGCCAGAAGCTATGTAATACCTGTCAGTGCATAGCTGCATCAGTGTTTTGGTATGGTCGGAGTCCTCAGCGACAGACCTGACAGGAGTTGCAGTACTGCAGTGCTGACGTGAAAAAGCTACCCTGCAGCAGTGTGAGGTTCTTGGTATATTCTCACATCTCCAGATGAGTCGTCTAACACAGTAAGTGAGCATGTTTAGTGGTCACTCATTCCGTTATTGAAAAGAAGTTAGGTTAATTGCAGCTTGACGCGTGCCTAGCAATGCATTGCGTGCGGTCTCACATTTTAGAAGTAATTCCCAGGTTGAAATCACGTTAGAAAAGGACACCTGCGAATTATACCACGAGTAGTTTCGGCAAAGCCTGGCAACTTAATACAAATACTCGATTTCTAAAATACTTGCAACCATGTGTAAAGCGTAAACTGGGCGCACCCGGAAGTAAAGCTATGTCTACGTCACTTCCGTGTCGACATGACAGAAAGACAAGTTCTCATCTTTAACTTGTTACCTTATGGTTATACTTGTGCAATTAGGAATGTTTGCTATTTTCTTGTGGTATGATTGAATTCTTTTAAAATAAAATCCACGAAGATTAAATGCTGAATGAATACTCAATAGAAGAATGAACCACCACAAAACTTCAATTTAATTGTTTTATTTGAAGGCCCATGCATGTCCCCCAAGTAAGATCTTAACATATCACTTTAAACATAACACTAACTCAAAATCTGCATTACTTAGTAAAAATAAATTACTGAGGAATGTAACAAATAAAAACAGTCAAGGAGATGTGCACCAGTTAGATGCACTTCAACAGCCCCCATTGGGACTCATTTCAATGCTTGGGGTTACTGAAGAATTCCAACCCTGCTGTAAGCAAAAAAAGTTAAACAGTACAGAGGATAATAATAATAAAATATTTAAAGACGGGGGGGGGGGGGGAGTTGTGGTTTGGTTGTGAATTGTGCACACAATCTACACCTAGTCAGTTACTGTGGGAAAGGGGGAGGCATAGAGTAGGGTACCATGGGTGGGGGTTGTTGGGACTGCTGTGCCTGTGGGTTAAAGGGGAATGGTGGGCGACCCATGCCGTTTGGGGCAGCCGCCTGCGCAGCTCCAAACTGTGGAGGGGCCTGGAAGTTCTGGCCTCCGAACGCACCCACCTGGTTGGTGGCGCCGAAGCTAGCCTGTCCGTTGCTGCCGTAGCTGTTGCCGTAGCTACCGCCAGAGCTAGCGCCCTTGTCATAGGTGCTACCCCCGTAGCCCACTCCGTTTTGGGTTTTTGTGCCGAAGGCACTCTTTGGTCCCCCACCGAACCCCCTGTCGCTATCCTTGTCCCTGTAACTACCACCACCACCACCACCACCACCGTAACTCCTCCCCCCAGAATACCTATCTCGCCGGTCATCCCTAAAGCCACCTCTTCCCCCCCCGCCACGACCTGGAAAACAAGACAAAAGAGACAGGGCAGTGGTGAGACTGGTAGCAGTGATGGGTGTCAAAGACATTTAAACTAAAATGATAGTTGACAAATATGGTGAGAACAAGGTGGGTCATCTTCGTATTTAATTTTAAGAAGCTGTGCCCCAAAACCCTTCAAATAGATGTCTAATCTATAAAATCGAAATGTCTGCAGATGTAACCACAGCCTTGTTCGCATCTCACCCGCCATAGGAATTACCTCCTCTGGCCTCTGCCATCTGGAGGAGCTTGGGGTTGATAGCCTGGTTAGCTTCGCGGAGCACAGCTATGAGGTCACTGGCCTGTTTCATGTTGTTGGGGGTGAAGAAGGTGTAGGCGGTGCCTGTTTTTTGACTGCGGGCCGTGCGTCCAATGCGGTGGATATAGTCCTCAGAGGAGTTAGGATAGTCATAATTTATGACAAATTTCACATCCTCCACATCTGTAAAGTGTTGCAGTGTGGCAAAAAGGACACCATACAGGATTTTGCACACCACAACAGCCAGACCAAAGGACAAGGTTAGCATTGAGAATGGAGAGCTAAAAGGTTCCAGAGACTGGATACTTAGCTGAGCTGCAAAGAACGGGGTTAACCAACACAATCCAAGAAAAACATTCTACTCCATGGGAATACTACTGTGGGAAGAGAGAAACGAGATGCACACTCCATTTGCTTACCATATCAAAAAATGGCATTCTCCCTCCCTTTTTTTAACCAGGGGAGGAAAAGAACTGGATTTGAAGTCTTACCATTAAGGAGTATGCATTCACTAGTCCTTTCCCAATGCAGCGAACTCCCCCACAAATTGTCAAGTGACATCCAGGAGCTTCTACGCAGTAGGGCCGCTATGTGCACTGTTGCCTCCTCGTGTGCCAATATAGGACCTTTCAGTTGGTATGGGTTCTGAAGGTCCTTTTTCCCAGTCACACTCATAAGAAGCTTGCTAATAAAGGCCTCACTGCACGTCTTGCCAAGACCGAATAGACCAAGTACTAATTTGAGGGGGGACCCAAAAAATGCAAAAATGAAAAAGGTCCAAGTATTGACCCCTGTGGTGCCCCTCAGAGAGCATAGAGCACCCCGCCCCCATCAGTCTCGTCTAGGCAAGATCTTCCCAGAAGCCAGTGTTCGTTCACTTGAGAAAATGTCTCTCGTTGGCAGGTCTCGACATGACTTTAAAAAGCAGGCGAGGGAGGAACTTTGGTTTTTGAAGCTCTTCTATTTTCACTTTCTCTAGATGTTCCCATAGCCCCTTAAAACACGTGCCAGTTTCTCATCAATTTCAATTCGACAACAGTAAGTTGAAAACTGCTCTCTCCATTTCAAGAAAACCAGTGCTTTGAGTGAGGGAGAAAAATAGATAGCAATGGAAAGCCGTGACATTCGCAACGACCATGCTTTTTTGGGAACAAGCTCCGCAACTAACAGAATCGCTCCAAATCTCAAAACAGTGACTTGCAATACAGTGCCCTCTACAAAACGCATGCAAGGCAAATGGTCACGTCAAGCATTTGTGTGTGTAACGTTTGAGTTGGAAACGTCTCGAAGGCATTTCAGGTAAAAATCCATGGACAGAGAACAAATAATGTCATGTATAAAAAATAAAAAAAAGATATCAGAAACAAGGCTTAGCCACACTGCCTTTTGACTTGAGGATTACTGGCACACAGAGCTTTCACCTCTCTAGGCCCACTGGGTGGCAGCCAGTGGGGCAACTTCATTTCCAATATGTCCTCCTTCCCCCTCGAGGCCTGGGACTTGTCATGCCTAGGCCCTGCCACAAAGACTGCACCTTTAGGTGAGAAAAACTCAGAAAATGCATAGAAGTTAAAGAAAGCCAAAACCACTTTCTTTAAAAAGTGAAAATATTGAGGAAAACAACCAGAGGGTTTAACCAAAGCCATACTGACCTAGACCGCGGGAGGCCACGTCGGTGGCGATGAGGATGGGGGCCTTGCCGTATTTGAACTCTGTGGAAAGAGCAACTTCAATTATACAAGTCCATAACATTGTTGTGAAAAAACATTATTATTATTATATATATTTTTTTATAGAAAATATTTCAGGCATACCATTGAGAACCCAGTCCCTCTCCTGCTGGCTCTTGTCTCCATGGATACCCATTGCTGGCCAGCTGTAACAAACAAACATGGACTTCAGAGGCATGACTCATTACAGGGAGAATGATTTACCAGTTAAATGAGACACTACTGTGATGACACTTACCCATCTCGTCTCATCCTCCTGGTGAGCTCGTCGCAGCGTCTCTTGGTCTCGGTAAAGATGATTGTCTTGTTCTCCTTCTCGCTCATGATCTCTTCCAGCAGCCGGAGGAGTCTTCAGTGTAAAAGACAAGAGACCGGATACAAATTGACATGACTCACACTATATCCTGGATGAGACAAATGAATGACCAAATGAAGAGTTCTTCCATTTGAATTCCTTCAATTATGAAGCAGTGTAAATGTGACGTTTGGCTTTGCTGAGGAGGAATGGGTCACTCACTTGTCATCCTTCTCGCCGTCGTTGCACACGTCCACTATCTGCAGGATGTTGTGGTTAGCGCTGAGCTGCAGCGCACCCACGTTGATTTGGACGTACTGCTTCAGGAAGTCCTCAGCCAGCTGGCGCACCTCCTTGGGCCAGGTGGCACTCCACATGAGGGTCTGACGATCCGGCTGAGAGAACAGAGAAAATAGATTACTTAAAGGATTTCATAAAATACTAAATGGCTGATCCTACAGGAAAATCTAATCAAATTCTAGTTGTCACATGCGCCGAATACAACAGGTATAGATTTGACAATGAAATGCTTACTTACAAGCACTTAACCAACAATGCAGTTCAAGAAAGAGTTCAGAAAATATTTAATAAAGAAGTTTTAAAAAAATAATAAAAACACAAAATAACAATCCCAAGGCTATATACACAGGGGTTATCTGTACCGAGTCGATGTGCAGGGGTACAGGTTAGTCATGGTATGCAGACTCTGCAATGATTTGTCAAAGTCCAATGGGAATTCTGCCAATTGAAATCAGCAGCAAGTATTGAATGAGCCTTTATACTGAAGAATTCTAGCAAAGGGAATTGCGTTGAGTCAAAGCCACATACTCGAATTTGGTCCACAATTTTGCGGATTTGGGGCTCGAAGCCCATGTCCAGCATACGGTCAGCCTCGTCCAGCACAAGGTAAGTACACCTGCGAAGGTTGGTCTTCCCAGCCTCCAGGAAGTCTATGAGACGCCCTGGGGTGGCAATACAGATCTCAACACCTAGGGGGGGAAAACAGACAACACTCACTCAGATGTCTGCCTCTATCACCAAAATTATTTAATACAGAATCAACTTATTGAGCAAACAATTGAAAGCAAAACAAAAGTGGTGGATAGATACCTCTCTCAAGGTCCCGAATCTGGGGTCCTTTGGGGGCTCCACCATAGACGCAGACTGACTTCAGGCGGGAGGCCCTGCCGTACTCAGCGGCAACCTGCTGCACCTGCTGAGCCAGCTCACGGGTCGGGGCCAGCACCAAACACTGAGAAACAAAGATAGCGACAAGTGTTATTCAGCTGGACTCACCCTGTAAAAACTAATAGGGATGTTCTCTATTCAAGAGGCTTATGGTGTACTTACTATAGGTCCGTCTCCATGCTCCAAGAATGGCTGGTGTTGAATGTGCACGATTGCAGGCAGCAGATACTGTGAAAAAAAAAAAAAAAAAAAAGAGCTCAAATGGTTCAACTGCACAAATATGTACCAGAAAGATGCTACTAAGCGTAGTTTTAAATCAATGTACTTACAGCAAGGGTTTTACCGGAGCCTGTCTGGGCGATGCCCACCATGTCTTTCCCACTGAGGGCCAGAGGCCAGCCCTGAGCCTGGATAGGAGTTGGCTCAGCCCATCCTTGTTTGGCAATCACATCCATCACATAATCTGAAAAAGACAAAGTTAGATTACATATGAGATTCAATTCCACCATTTTATACAACCAGCTTGTTCTTAAGCGAAGTTGGAAGAGCGGTTTTACTCACTTGGAAAATTGGCCTCGTGAAACTTCATCATGGGCTTGGGGCAGTCTCTGCCTTTCACTGTTACGTCTTTACTTCGCAGGTAGTTCTCCACCTCTTGCTGCAATCAGACACATAAAAAGGTTGTACATAGGCAAAGATCATTTGAATCAAAAGGTTTAGACCACACTCAAATCAGATGGAAAGGAAATAACTGCCTGGGTCACTTACAGGTGGTCTGCGGGTCACATCCGGATGCTCCTGGTAGAAGTTCTTCTCGAACTTTGGGAGCTCATCCATGTTCCAGTGTTTTTTGCGCAGCCTTTCACCTGGGTTGCCAAATTTCCCCTGAGGGGGTCCACCCCTACTGCCACCACCGCCGCCTCCAAAACGAGGTGCAGCTCCATACCTGAAATAGTAGGGGGAACATCCTAATGTATGATGACTGAGCATACAGTGAATGCTGGGTTGAAGTCAGATGGTTATGCATTGAGGAACTGATACCTCAGGAACTGATACCTCACATTCCCCCATGAATGCATGGCTTGATGAGTACTACAACAGCTACCATAACATAAGTTAGGTTCCCTTTGTCCAAGATTTGGCAAACGTTACTCCTTAGTGTTCATTAATTGACAAATTGGCTCTGGAAGCCAAACACTCCATCTAAACGTGAATTGGTTATAGAAACAAATCTGTCTACTTTAATACGTCAAAATAATTTCAAATGGAAAATATACGAGCTGTAAACCATTTAACAGTTACGGCCGACAGTAGTTTTCAGTGACGACACGTCTGTGGCATCTGTCTTCCGTTTACAAACAGGTGTTCTGAGACGCAGGTGTCTAAATAGTGCAGGTAGTCCACTCTCTCTTCCGTAAACAAGCGCTGTAACATGGCCGTGTGGGTACCTGAACCCAATAAATGTGTGTATCAATTTTTCAAATATGAAAGATAAGGTTTTTATGTTTCCAAGCCCATACCGCAATCGATGCATTTAAATTTTAAGACTGAGCATCCTAGCTCTTATCTTAACACTTAATTACAATTTGGCATTAACACTGGAATGATAGATGAGCAGAAGATGAATGTGAAAGTAGAGCTACTGGGGTGCAATGGAACAAAAAAATAAATATCAATGTGGGGATGAGGTAGTTGGGTGGGATATTTACAGATGGGCTGTGTACACCTGACAACTGATGCTTAACGTTAGTGAGGGAGATATGAGTCTCAAGCGTCAGTGATTTTTGCAATTCGATCCAGTCACTGGCAGCAGAGAACTGGAAGGAAAAGTGGCCAGAGGAGTTGGCTTTGGGGGTAACCTGTGAAATATACCTGCTGGAGCGAGTGCTATGGGTGGGTGCTGCTATGGTGACCAGTGAGCTGAGATAAGGCAAAGACTTATAGATGACCTGGAGCCAGTGCGTTTGGCGATGAATATGAAGCCAGGCCCAGCCAACAAGAGCATACAGGTCGCAGTGGTGGGTAGTATATGGGGCTTTGGTGACACAACAGATGGCACTGTGATAGATTACTCAGCAAATTGGATGCAGAGTTGAAATATTTTGTAAATGATCGCCGAAGTCATAGATCGGTAGGATGGTCAGTTTTATGAGGGTATGTTTGGCAGCATGAGTGAAGGATGCATTGTTGCGAAATAGGAAGCTGATTCTAGATTTAATGTGAGCCTGGAAGGAGAGTTTAGTCTAACCAGACACCTAGGTATTTGTAGTTGTCCACATATTCTAAGTCACAACCGTCCAGATTAGTGATGCTAGACGGGCAGGTGGTTGAAGAGCATGCATTTAGTTTTACTTGCATTTAAGAGCAGTTGGGAGGCCACGGAAGGAGTGTTGTATGGCATTGAAGCTCATCTGGGGGTTAGTTAACAGTGTCCAAAGGAGGGACAGAAGTGTACAGAATGGTGTTGTCTGCGTAGAGGTGGATCAGAGACTCACCAGCAGCAAGAGCGACATCGTTGATGTATACAGAGAAAAGAGTCGGCCCAAGAATTGAACCCTGTGGCACCCCCATAGAGACTGCCAGAGGTCTGGACAACAGGCCTTCAGATTTGACACACTGAACTATCTGAAAAGTAGTTGGTGAACCAGGCGAGGCAGTCATTTGAGAAACCAAGGCTGTTGAGTGTGCCGATAAGAATGTGGTGATTGACAGAGTCGAAAGCCTTGGCTAGATCAATGAAGACGGCTGCACAGTACTGTCTTATCGATGGAGGTTATGATATAATTTAGGACCTTGAGCGTGACTGAGGTGCACCCATGAACAGCTCGGAAACCAGATTGCATAGCGGAGAAGGTACGGTGGGATTTGAAATAGTCTGATCTGTTTGTTCACTTGGCTTTTTAGGGATTTCAGACGATACGAAAGAGGTTGAACAGGCTAGTAATAGGATTGCAACAATTGCAGCGGATCATAGTTGATAGAAAGGGTCCAGATTGTCTAGCCAGGCTGATTTGTAGTGGTCCATATTTTGCAGCTCTTTCAGAACATCAGCTATCTGAATTTGGGTGAAGGAGAAATGGGGGAGGCTTAGGCAAGTTGCTGTGGGGGGGGGGGGGGGGTGCAGGGCTGTTGACCTGGGTAGCCAGGTGGAAAGCATGGCCAGCCGTTAAATTGCTTACTGAAATTCTCAGTTATCATCGTGGATTTATCGGTGGTGACAGTGTTTCCTAGCGACAGTGCAGTGGGCAGCTGCTCTTATTCTCCATGGACTTTAGTGTCCCAGAACTTTTGAGTTTGTGCTACAGTATGCAAATGTATGTTTGAAAAAGCTAACCTTTGCTTTCCCAACTGCCTGTGTATATTGGTTCCTAACTTCCCTGAAAAGTTGCATATCGAGGGGGCTATTCGATGCTAATGCAGTACGCCACCGGATGTTTTTGTGCTGGTCAAGGGCAGTCAAGTCGGGAGTAAACCATGGGCTATATCTGTTCTTAGGTCTACATTTTTTAAAAACGGGGCATGCTTATTTAAGATGGTGAGGAAAGCACTTTTAATTACATGTGTAATGGAACGGAGAGCCACGATCAAGGGCTGGACAGCAGTGACCCATTTGCTTACACATGCAAAGATATGGTAGGTTTAACTACATTTGTTTCTGCGTCACGTTTAAACCAGTTTAGCTGCCATTTTAATTCTGGCCGGTAGAGGAGGAACAAAGGGAACCGGCCGGCATTTTGATTCGAAACAATTTGCAACATCCAAGCTGACCAAACATTCCAGGGTTCTTAACAAACATCACATACTATATTTTATGCGCCGATGTGCAAGTGTGGTGAATATGGTTATTATATCCAACATAGCATAGGCCTCTGAGAATCTCCCATTGCTAACGCGTTATTGTAGCTAGGTAATGTTAACTGTCAGCTAAACATTTGCCCGACCTGCTTGTTACATCAATTAGATCCAACAAAATGTACTTTAACACTTGATTAGGGTTCAAAGAAGTCGTATTAACATTGCACCTCAAGCCAATGGCATGGATAAACAAAACGTACCTAGCTAGCTACAGTACCGCGTTAAAACTAACCATCCTAGCTAACGATGTTAGCTAAACAGACATTAGCGTTACCTACTTACCCCCTGTCTCTGCCACGATCTCTGTCGGAAAATCCAGGCATGGTTATGCAGAGTATGAAAGTAACAAATGATAACTACGTCTATATCTTTAAACCAATCTGTGGTAAATACAAGTGGATAATCTACAAGTGCGACACGAAAATAGAAATGCCGGGCAGACAAATGTCAGTCAAAACGGTGTTCTAGCTCATAACACATTGGAACATATCAACGCGCATGTGTCTGGTACTACTTTTTCTCCTTATTTGGTCACGGAAGTTAGCTGATTGGCACAGTTTGACGTGTTATTACCCCATTTTTACAATAACCTTCATTACTTGAGCCAAATTAAGTGCCAATGTATTACTTTATTCAACATGGACAATGTATAAATAATTTTAAAACAGTAATGCAGGTACTAGACGCCACATTGTGTTTACACAGGAACACTACATTAGATACAACTTCTACTCAATAGTCTACTGAAAGAAGCAACAATACAATTTACCCCAAAATTGAAGGGAACCAAATATGTACAAAAGCAAACAGTGACCACCCCCAACGTTTGCAATTAACACCTATCTTCAAATCACATTTTGCCAATGTTCATTTTAATGCAGTCGACAGATAATGGATACCAAAGACAGTAACGTTACAGTATTAAAATGGGCAGAAACTGCTTTTCTAATCCAAAACCCAGATCACACATGTAGGCGATGTTAAGGCGACTTTGGCTAGCTAAGCTCAATCAGTCAAATCAATGTGCAATCAGTCAAATAAAAAGTCACTTATTCCATATACATGTGTTTTTTTAAACGAAAATTAAAAAGTGTCAGTTTGTCACTTTCACGAGATTGGAGTAATAACATGGTCATCTACTTAAGACATTGGCTCGAATCTCGTTTGTGCCTTTAGATTTCGAGAAAATGAACAACTAAGGAATCATTTTTCACTTCTGTCATTTTTTATTTATTTCACCTTTATTTAACCAGGTAGGCTAGTTGAGAACAAGTTCTCATTTATAACTGCAACCTGGCCAAGATAAAGCATAGCAGTTTGAACAGACAACAACACAGAGTTACACATGGAGTAAACAATAAACAAGTCAATAACACAGTAGAAAAATAAGGGGGAACAAGTCTATACATTGTGTACAAAAGGCATGAGGAGGTAGGCAAATAATTACAATTTAGCAGATTAACACTGGAGTGATAAATGATCAGATGGTCATGTGCAGGTAGAGATACTGGTGTGCAGAAGAGCAGAAAAGTTAATAAATAAAAAGAGTATGAGGATGAGGTAGGTAAATTGGGTGGGCTATTTACCGATGGACTATGTACAGCTGCAGCGATAGGTTAGCTGCTCAGATAGCAGATGTTTAAAGTTGGTGAGGGAGATAAAAGTCTCCAACTTCAGCGATTTTTGCAATTCGTTCCAGTCACAGGCAGCAGAGAACTGGAAGGAAAGGCGGCCAAATGAGGTGTTGGCTTTAGGGATGATCAGTGAGATACACCTGCTGGAGCGCGTGCTACGGGTGGGTATTGCCATCGTGACCAGTGAACTGAGATAAGGTGGAGCCCTACCTAGCATGGACTCGTAGATGACCTGGAGCCAGTGGGTCTGGCGACGAATATGTAGCGAGGGCCAGCCGACTAGAGCATACAGGTCGCAGTGGTGGGTGGTATAAGGTGCTTTAGTAACAAAACAGATGGCACTGCGATAAACTGCATCCAGCTTGCTGAGTAGAGTATTGGAAGCTATTTTGTAGATGACATCGCCGAAGTCGAGGATCGGTAGGATAGTCAGTTTTACTAGGGTAAGTTTGGGTGAGTGAAGGAGGCTTTGTTGCGAAATAGAAAGCCTACTCTAGATTTGATTTTAGATTGGAGATGTTTGATATGAGTCTGGAAGGAGAGTTTACAGTCTAGCCAGACACCTAGGTACTTATAGATGTCAACATATTCTAGGTCGGAACCATCCAGGGTGGTGATGCTAGTCGGGCGTGCGGGTGCAGGGAGCGAACGGTTGAAAAGCATCCATTTGGTTTTACTAGCGTTTAAGAGCAGTTGGAGGCCACGGAAGGAGTGTTGTATGGCATTGAAGCTCGTTTGGAGGTTAGATAGCACAGTGTCCAAGGAAGGGCCAGAAGTATACAGAATGGTGTTGTCTGCGTAGAGGTGGATCAGGGAATCGCCCGCAGCAAGCGAAACGTCATTGATGTATACAGAGAAAAGAGTCGGCCAGAGAATTGAACCCTGTGGCACCCCCATAGAGACTGCCAGAGGACCGGACAACATGCCCTCCGATTTGACACACTGAACTCTGTCTGCAAAGTAGTTGGTGAACCAGGCAAGGCAGTCATTAGAAAAAAACGAGGCTACTGAGTCTGCCGATAAGAATATGGTGATTGACAGAGTTGAAAGCCTTGGCCAGGTCGATGAAGACGGCTGCACAGTACTGTCTTTTATCGATGGCGGTTATGATATCGTTTAGTACCTTGAGCATGGCTGAGGTGCACCCGTGACCGGCTCGGAAACCAGATTGCACAGCAGAGAAGGTACGGTGGGATTTGAGATGGTCAGTGATCTGTTTGTTGACTTGGCTTTCGAAGACCTTAGATAGGCAGGGCAGAATAAATATAGGTCTGTAACAGTTTGTTCCAGGATTTCTCCCACTTTGAAGAGGGGGATGACCGCGGCAGCTTTCCAATCCTTGGGGATCTCAGACGATACGAAAGAGAGGTTGAACAGGCTGGTAATAAGGGTTGCGACAATGGCGGCGGATAGTTTCAGAAATAGAGCAGGTTTCCACAAACCACGGTTTATTCGACAAAAGCAATGTTGCCCCCCACCCCCAAAAACACTTCTATCTGTTCGACAGGGGTATATTTTTCTTTTGTCAACCTTTATTTAACTAGGCAAGTCAGTTAAGAACAAATTCTTATTTACAGTGACGCCTACCAAAAGGCCTCCAGCGGGGACAGGGCCTGGAATAAAAAAAATAAAAAAATACAATATAAATATAGGACAAAACACACATCACAACAAGAGAGACAACACAACATTTCATAAAGAGAGACCTAAGACAACAACATAGCAAGGCAGCAACACATGACAACACAGCATGGTAGCAACAACATAACAACAACATGGTAGCAACACAACATGGCAGCAGCACAAACCATGGTACAAACATTATTGGGCATAGTCAACAGCACAAAGGTCAAGAAGGTAGAGACAACAATACACCACACAAAGCAGCCACAACTGTCAGTAGGAGCGAGCATGATTGAGTCTTTGAATGAAGAGATTGAGATAAAGCTGTCCAGTTTGAGTGATTGTTGTAGCTCGTTCCAGTCGCTAGCTGCAGCGAACTGAAAAGAGGAGTGACCCATGGATGTGTGTGCTTTGGGGACCTTTAACAGAATGTGTATGGCAGAACGGGTGTTGTATGTGGAGGATGAGGGCTGTAGGAGATATCTCAGGAGGGAGTGAGGCCTAAGAGGTTTTTTTTTATAAATAAGCCTCAACCAGTGGGTCTTGCGACGGGTATACAAAGATGACCAGTTTACAGAGGAGTATAGAGTGCAGTGATGTGTCCTATCAGGAACATCGGTGGCAAATCTGATGGCTGAACGGTAAAGTTTGCCACAAGCCACCTGGGAGACACACCAAACATGTGGAAGAAGGTGCTCTGGTCAGATGAAACCAAAATTGAACTTTTTGGCAACAATGCAAAACGTTATGTTTGGCGTAAAAGCAACACAGCTGAACACACCATCCCCACTGTCAAACATGGTGGTGGCAGCATCATGGTTTGGGCCTGCTTTTCTTCAGCAGGGACAGGGAAGATGGTTAAAATTGATGGGAAGATGGATGGAGCCAAATACAGGACTATTCTGGAAGAAAACCTGATGGAGTCTGCAAAAGACCTGAGACTGGGACGGAGATTTGTCTTCCAACAAGACAATGATCCAAAACATAAAGCAAAATCTACAATGGAATGGTTCAAAAATAAACATATCCAGGTGTTAGAATGGCCAAGTCAAAGTCCAGACCTGAATCCAATCGAGAATCTGTGGAAAGAACTGAAAACTGCTGTTCACAAATGCTCTCCATCCAACCTCACTGAGCTCGAGCTGTTTTGCAAGGAGGAATGGGAAAAAATTTCAGTCTCTCGATGTGCAAAACTGATAGAGACATACCCTAAGCGACTTACAGCTGTAATCGCAGCAAAAGGTGGCGCTACAAAGTATTAACTTAAGGGGGCTGAATAATTTTGCACGGCCAATTTTTCAGTTTTTGATTTGTTAAAAAAGTTTGAAATATCCAATAAATGTCGTTCCACTTCATGATTGTGTCCCACTTGTTGTTGATTCTTCACAAAAAAATACAGTTTTATATCTTTATGTTTGAAGCCTGAAATGTGGCAAAAGGTCGCAAAGTTCAAGGGGGCCGAATACTTTCGCACTGTACCTTAGCCAAATACATTTCAACTCAGTTTTTCACAATTACTGATATTTAATCCTGTTAAAAATTCACCTGTCTTAGGTCAGTTAGGATCACCACTTTATTTTAAGAATGTTAAATGTCAGAATAATAGTACAGAGGAAGATTTTTCAGATTTGATTTCTTTCATCACATTCCCAGTGGGTCAGAAGTTTACATACACTCAGTTAGAATTTGGTAGCATTGCCTTTAAAATGGTTTAACTTGGGTCAAACGTTTTGGGTAGCCTTCCACAAGCTTCCCACAATAAGTTGGGTGAATTTTGGCCCATTCCTCCTGACAGAGCTGGTGAAACTGAGTCAGGTTTGTAGGCCTCCTTGCTCGCACACGCTTTTTCAGTTCTGCCCACAAATTTTCAATAGGCTTGAGGTCAGGGCTTAGTGATGGCCACTCCAATACCTTGACTTTGTTGTCCTTAAGTCATTTCTCCACAACTTTGGAAGTATGCTTGGGGTCATTGCCCATTTGGAAAACCCACTCGCGACCAAGCATTAACTTCCTGACTGGTCTTGAGATGTTGCTTCAATATATACACATAATTTTCCTTCCACACAATGACATCTATTTTTTGAAGTGCATCAGTCCCTCCTGCAGCAGAGCACCCCCACAACACGATGCTGCCACCCTCGTGCTTCAGTGGTCATTATGGCCAAACAGTTACATTTTTGTTTCATCAGATCAGAGGACATTTCTCCAAAAAATACGATATTTGTTCCCATGTCCAGTTGCAAACCGTAGTCTGGCTTTTTTATGGCGGTTTTGGAGCAGTGGCTTCTTCCTTGCGGAGCGGCCTTTCAGATTGTCGATATAGGACTAATTTTTACTGTGGATATAGATACTTTTGTACCCGTTTCCTCCAGCATCTTCACAAGGTCCTTTGCTGTTGTTCTAGGATTGATTTGCACTTTGCGCACCACAGTACGTTCATCTCTAGGAGACAGAACACGTCTCCTTCCTGAGCGATATGACGGCTGCGTGGTCCCATGGTGTTTATACTTGCGTACTATTGTTTGTACAGATGAACATGGTACCGTCAGGCGTTTGGAAATTGCTCCCAAGGATGAACCAGACTTGTGGAGGTCTACAATTTTTATTCCGAGGTCTTGGCTGATTTCTTTTGATTTTCCCATGATGTCAAGCAAAGAGGCACTGAGTTTGAAGGTAGGCCTTGAAATCCATCCACAGGTACATCTCCATTTGACTCAAATGATGTCAATTAGCCTATCAGAAGCTTCTAGCATCATTTTCTGGAATTTTCCAAGCTGTTTAAAGGCACAGTCAACTTAGTGTATGTAAACTTCTGACCTACTGAAATTGTGATACAGTGAGTTATAAGTGAAATAATCTGTCTGTAAACAATTGTTGGAAAAATTACTTGTGTCATGCACAAATCGACTTGCCAAAACTATAGTTGGTTAACAAGAAATTTGTGGAGTGGTTGAAAAACGAGTTTTAATGACTCCAACCTTAGTGTATGTAAACTTCCAACTTCAACTGTTAGCAAACCAGGCCAAAGACCCCTCAGGGACACCAATACTCCTTAGCCGGCCAACAAGAATGGAATGGTCCACCGTATCAAAAGCTTTGACCAAGTCAATAAAAATAGCAGCACAATATTGCTTAGAATCAAGGGCAATGGTGACATCATTGAGGACCTTTAAAGTTGCAGTGACACATACATAACCTGGGTGGAAACCAGATTGCATACCCAAGAGGATACTATAGACATCAAGAAAGCCAGTCAGTTGATTATTGACAAGTTTTTCCAACACTTTTGATAAACGTCAAAATAGAAATAGGCCTATAACAGTTAGGATCAGCTTGATCACCCCCTTTAAATAAAGGTTGAACTGTAGCTGCCTTCCAAGCAATGGGAACCTCCCCAGAAAGGAGAGACAGGCTTGGCGACGATATGGAAACAGTGTTGCGACAGACGATTATGGACACAGTGTTTTACAAATAAATTATGATTGCCTAATAACTTTGAAGGTACACTGGGCAGGTGATGTTATCAAGTAACTATAAAGCTCTATTTCACATTTACTAAATGCTTACAAAATGATTGTTTTAAACTATACAAATATTGTTTCTTTGCAAGACAAAGACTTTCAAGAATGCCTGAATGCTTCGCCTTGCTTTTCTGTTTCGCCGGCAAGTTTCACCATCCAATTATTACAATGGCAGATGAGAATTATTGGAATATGGCAAATATTAGTCAATTCTCACATTCTATCCATGCAGGCTTTTGCAGCTACCTGAGACATTAAACAGATAGGTGGGAGGGCATACAGGCTGTCCGCCAATTTATTAATTCACAATTTGCCTAAATGGGTAAACACTTAAATCACTACATTTTTATTCAACACTGTAGGATTTTGTGGTGTCATTATGTCCAGCTGAGATATATATATATATATATATATATATATATATTTAATTTTCATTGAAAGCATGTCTAAGAAGCGGTAGATCTGTTCTATGTGCCGATTTCTATGCTTCCTGATAAGTTTCGTACACAAGCTGAAAACACAATATTTTTGGTTATGGGAAAATATATTTTACAGCAGTTTAGACCCTGGTCCTCGAGTACCCCCAACAGTAAACATATTTATTGTAACTCTGGACAAGCACACCTGATTCAACTTGTCAACTAATCCACAAGCCCTCAATGAGTTGAATTAGATGTGTTTGTCAAGGGCTACAACGAAACTGTACTGTTGGGGCACTCGAATACCAGGGTTGGGAAACACTGGTTTAGATGGTACAATGATTCTCTTACAACGACTGCTTATTTTGTCACAAAAACTGAAATAAGGCGAACTATTAGAATGTTTGCAATCGGGAAATGGGGGAGTTTAAATTGAAATGTACCCTAGCAGGCAATTGTCGCATCTATTTTCTATGCGAACTTTGAGTGTAGAAGGTAAAGGAAACAAAGTTAATGACTTCTCAAACCCAGTCCTGATCTGTTTCGCTAGCCATCCCGGAAGTCTCGCGACGTTGGGCCTCTGGGTTTACAAACTCTGGGAACTACTTTAAGACAGATACTCGGAAGAACACCCTGTCTACCATGTGATATTTTAATAACAAATATGGTTAATTTATTAAATGTCTGTCTGTGATATATTGTAAAATAACTGAAGAGTCAACTGGACTAACCAGAACAAAGAGAAAAGAGTACAAGGAACCATTTTTCCCGAACATTCATAAACTACTTCCGGAAACAAAGTGCCAGTTTACCATGGTCGTCACTAGTTACCACATCCACAAAGTCATAAATCCCGCCTGTTTCTACAATGCATTTTCTTAAAATGTGATTTTAAACCTAACCCTAACATTGACCACACTGCTGAGCTCATGTCCAACTCAAACCTCAAATTAAGACCAAAAAGCACATTTTAGTTTCATGAATTTTTACAATATATACATTTGGACTTTGTGTCTAGGGTAACTAGTGAAAACCGTTTTCCACCCAATCAGAAAACACTTGCATTTTAAAATGTCGATTACTTTCTGCTTGGCAGCCGGCACCCTTTTAATTTCTGTTCTCATTATGAATGTTAATCAGTGAGTGACGAACCTCGAAATTTGGAAAACGTACTGCTACTAGCTAGCAATGCTAGTTCTTCTTTTCAGAGGTCAAGAGAGACAGTATTGTTGACAATTGCTTCACTTTCGTTGTTGCCAGCTCGGCTGACTACCACACAGCAAGCAAGCTGGCTAGCTTGCTAGTTAATGCCGAATGGGAACCCAAGAAGATGAGCGAGGTAAGCTAACGACTGTTAGTTAGTAAATTAATTAAGAAGAAATAGCACCTAACTTGGTGGTTACTGTGTTTGGTAGCTAGCGATACCAATCAGGATAATAACTACATAGTAGGCTATTTAAGGAGTTATTCAGTACTTTTCGTGAACCTAGCTATCTAACTACTCCAACATACATAGCCAGTTTGCTAACTACAGTAGTGTTCTTTGCGTTAGTATTAACGTTAGCTGGCTTACCACATTGTAGTTGGTGTTGCTAACATTTCTAACGTTAGCTAACATACTGTGCCTGCCTTCTGCCCGCGCATGCCCCCAAATTAGCCGCCAGTATGTCAACAATCATTTTGGGATGGTTGCCACCAACTGAGCAGTTTTGTTGTGCATTTTTGTCAACGTCTGTAAACAAACTGAATCAAATCAAATCACATTTATTTATAAAGTCCTTTTTACATTAGCAGTTGTCACACAGTGCTTATACAGAAACCCAGCCTAAAACCCCAAACAGTAAGCATTGCAGATGTAGAAGCACGGTGGCAAGGAAAAAACACCATAGAAAGGCAGAAACCTAGAGAGGAACCAGGCTCAAAGGGGTGGCCAGTCTTCTTATGGCTGTGCCGGGTGGAGATTATAAGAGTACATGGCCATTAAGGCCAGATCGTTCTACAAGATGTTCATAGATGACCAGCAGGGTCAAATAATAATCACAGGGGTTGTAGAGGGTGCAACAGGTCAGGAGTAAATGTAAGTTGGCTTTTCATAGCTAAGTATTCAGAGGTCGAGACAGCAGGTGCGAGAGAAAGGGTAAAAAAAATAGCAGGTCTGGGACAAGGTAGCACGTCAAGTGAACAGATCAGGGATCCATAGCCACAGGCAGAACAGTTGAAACTGGAGCAGCAGCACTACCACGTGGACTGAGGACGGTGACAGCCAGGAGTCATTTGGCCAGGTAGTCCTCAGGCAGTGTCCTAGGGCTCAGGTCGTCTGAGGGGAGAGAGCGAGATGGGAGATTTACTTAAATTCACACAGAACACCAGATAAGATAGGAGAATTTCACCAGACAGGACAGACTGACCCTAGTCCCCCGGCACATAGATGATACCCCCGGACAGAGCCAACCAGTCAGGATATAATCCCACCTACTTTGCCAAAGCACAGACCCCACACCACTAGAGGGATATCAACAGACCACTAACTTACTACCCTGAGCCAAGGCGAGTATATCCCACGAAGATCTCCACGGCACAAGCCCGAGGGGGGCACAAAACTGGACAGAAAGGTCACGTTAGTGACTCAACCCACTTAAGTTGAGTAAAGCGAAAAAAGCCTTGCACGACGTGACGCACCCCTCCTAGGGACGGCATGGAAGAGCACTAGTAAGCCAGTGACACAGCCCCAATAGTTTCAGAGGCAGAGAATCCCAGTGGAGAGAGGGGAGCCGGCCAGGCATGGACAGCAAGGCGGTTTGTCACTCCAGTGCCTTGCCCTTCACCTTCACACCCCTGGGCCAGACTACACTCAATCATAGGGCCAACTGAAGAGATGAGTCTTAAGTAAAGACTTAAAGGTCGAGACAGTCTGCGTCTCTCACAATGATAGGCAGACCATTCCATACAAATTTAGCTCTATAGGAGAAAGCCCCTGCCTCCAGCTGTTTGCTTCGAAATTCTAGGGACAATAAGAAGGCCTGTGACTTTTGACTGTAGGCAGGAGCAGGTCCATGTAGCAAGTCCATGTAATGCTAGCAGTAAAACCTTGAAATCAGCCCTAGCGTTAACAGGAAGCCAGTGTAGAGAGGCTAGAATTGGAGTAATATGATCACATTTTTTGGTTCTAGTCAAGATTCTAGCAGCTGTATTTAACTCTAACTGAAGTTTATCTGGTGCTTCATCCGGTTAGCCGAAGAGTAGAGCATTACAGTAGTCTTAAACTGGAAGTGACAAAATATTATTGATATGTTCATCAAAAGAGAGATCGGTGTCCAGAGTAACGCAGAGGTCCTTCACAGTTTTATTTGAGATGACTGTACAACCATCAGGATTAATTGTAAAATCAAACAGCAGATGTCTTGGGTCCTAGAACTAACATCTGTTTTTTCCGAGTTTAAAAGTAAAACATTTGCTGCCTTCCACTTCCTTATGTCTGAAACACAGAGTATAGAATATACAGTATAATGAAAACAATGATGGTCCTAAAACAGAATCTTGAGGAACACCGAAACTTACATTGATTTGTCAGAGGACAAACCATTCACAGAGACAAACTGATATCTTTCCAACAGATTAGATCTAAACCAGACACAAACTTGTCCGTGTAGACCAATTGGGGTTTCCAATCTCTCCAAAATAATGTGGTGATTGGTGGTGTCAAAAGCGGCACTACGCCATTAAAAGGTAATTTACCACCTTCACAATGCAGTCTCAGTACTATGATGGGGTCTTCAACCAGACTGGAGCGTTTTGAATACATTATCTGGCTTCGGGAAGGCAGCGAGTTTCTGCTGAACAGCTTTGTCAAAACGCTTTGAGAGGAATAGGCCGGTAGTTTTTACATTTTTCCGGGTCACGGTTTGGCTTTTTCAGGAGAGGCTTTATTACTGCCATTTTTAGTTTTAACGTAGCCTAGTTCATAACTGCTCCAAGAAGTATGATCTACACTATTCACTTTATTCATAAATTCAAGGTCTGCATTTAGTTTGTAATGTCCCTTTTTACAGATTGGGTGGACGTGGCGAATGATATCCTTAGCAAGTGTCACATTAACCTAAGACTGAAGAAGGTGACGGACTGTAATGCCAATGTTTTTGCCGCCTTGTATGAGGCCATCTTGGGGGAGAAAGTCCCAGGTAAGTTTACACCAAACATGACACAATAAACATGCCCACCAAAAGAGCAATATGTATTTTTTGAGACCTATCAACTGTCCCATGTTAGTTCATGTTTAGATTGTTTTTTTTTAACGCATGCTGTTAAGGCCAACTGAGTGCTTTAGAGGAGAGTATTCTTAGAATTTCAAGAATGCCACACAGGGCTACTTATGATCGTCAAACCTGCCAACACAAGGCTGTGTTTGTCAATGGGCTAGTAAGTGGCCAAAGTGCACAAGAGGCTGTGATTTGGAATCGTGTGTGTATGTGTAGACTACATCGCCAACCCGGGCAGTCAGGAGGATGATGTCCACAACATCCAGTCTGTGATCGACTCCCTGGCTCTGGATTACCTTCAGATCAGCCTTTCACACATCACAGGTGAGCAGCTCTTACGCTTGACTCACTATTCACTAGTTAATTAACTAGTAACTACTCCTTATTCCCTAGATATTCAGTCATTCATCATCTGATCAAGTCAAATGTTATTTGTCACATGCTTCGTAAACAGGTGTAGGCTAACAGTAAAATGCTTACTTCCAAACAATGCAGAGAGAAATAAAAATGAGGAATAAATACACAAGTTATGATAACTTGGCTATATACACAGGGTACCAGTACTGAGTCGTTGTGCAGGGATACGAGGTAATTGATGTAGATGTGTACATATAGGTAGAGATAAAGTGACTAGGCAACAGGATAGATACACTGCTGTTACTGTTTTATGTGATGAGTCAAAAGAGTTAGTGCAAAATGGGTAAATGCAGATAGCTAAATAGTAACCAATAGCTAACTATTTAGCATTCTTATGTAGGGCTGGGCAGTGTACTGTGTTTTGCGATAGACATATATTGATGCACAGACCGGTTTGGGTTTTTACTTTACCTTCTATACCGGTATTTGAATGTTTGGTTTGTTAAATGTGGCACGCAGCGTGTAACGTCCATTTTTATAGTCTACTTCGCTACTTGAGTCATCTCTCTCCACTCTCTATACCGCGTTCCACCCAGACCTAGCCACGCTCCCTGTCACTCAAGGAGCGCATTTGATGTTCGTCAAGCACGAGACACTTGGTTCAGTCTGAATGGTCAATGCAGCATGTGCAACACTGTTGATGACAACGATGCAGTTGGCACTTTGCTTCTTAATATAAACCTACTAGCATTCTGTAATTACACAATTAACTTGTGTTTCTTACATATGAAAACAGCTAGTTTGTCTTTTCTTATCAAGTTGTTCCGACATCTTGGTAGCTGCTGTTTGTTATCTAGCTAATACACGTACTGAGTAAAAGCAAGCGTGATTTGCTATAGAACCTGAAGACTGAAGACTCAGAGCGAGTGACGTTTGAAACGCTATTAACGCGCGCTAACTAGCTAGCCATTTCACTTCGGTTACACCAGCCTCATCTCAGGAGTTGATAGGCTTGAAGTCATAAACAGCGCAATGCTTGACGCACAACGAAGAGCTGCTGGCAAAACGCACAAAAGTGCTGTTTGAATGAATGTTTACGTGCCTGCTTCTGCCTACCACCGCTCAGTCAGATACTTAGATACTTGTATGCTCAGTCAGATTATATGCAAAGCAGGACACGCTAGATAAACTAGTAATATCATCAACCATGTGTAGTTAACTAGTGATTATGATTGATTTTTATAAGATAAGTTTAATGCTAGCTAGCAACATACCTTGGCTTACTGCATTCGTGTAACAGGCAGTCTCCTTGTGGAGTGCAATGAGAGGCAGGTGGTTAGAGCGTTGGACTAGTTAACTGTAAGGTTGCAAGATTGAATCCCCTGAGCTGACAAGGTAAAAATCTGTGGTTCTGCCCCTGAACAAGATTAAATAAAGGTGTAAAAAAAAATTGGGGGCCAAATCGGCATCCAAAAATACAGATTTCTGATTGTAATGAAAACTTGAAATCAGCCCTAATTAATCGGCCATTCCGATTAATCGGTCGACCTCTACATTCAATGTAGCCAAACATTATAGGGTCCCCTAGGAAACACCTAACACATTAGTTCTTACCCTGTCACAATAACTCCTCCCTGGCATTTTCATTCATTGTAATGTCAAGCAACATTGTATTGAAAGTGCCCACTATATTATATTCCAACTATATAATTAGAATATACTTTCTATTCCCATGATTCCAACAGTTAACCCAAGTGTTTTGCGCTAAATCGCAAGTCAAATTGCAACATTTGGTTAAAAATAAGGCCCAGATTACTTGCCCATATCGTGCAGCCCTACGTGGCAGCGTGGAAATGATCTCAAATGCAGAAATGTATGAAAATTATCATTTTTGGGGGGTTGAAGTTGAATTGAACAGTATAAAACAATCAGAATGGAGAAAGACCCTTTGAAATTACTTAGAATGTATGTGTTGCCACCCTAGGGTCACACACTCCTCATAAAGAAATGTATAACTTTTATTATTAAAAAAACATATCGTCCATTTTTTTTAATAGCGTGATATAATATTTTGGCCATATTGCCCAGCCCCTGTCTTATAGCATGGGGGTAGAAGCTGTTCAGGGTCCTGTTGGTTCCAGACTTGGTGCATCGGTACTGCTTGCCGTGCGGTATCAGAGAGAACCGATGATGAATGCTGAAAGAAAATCAAGTGATCTATTTAGCTACAACCAGAGGGTCTCTGGCTAAATTGCTGTTTAGATTTCAAAGCACAGCCTTGTTCAGAGCAAACACAACCCTCTTTGTTTAGGAAAATTCACCGTAAAAACATGCAGACTCGTTGGTTCTATTAAAAGGACAACAATGTGGTGTTTATTATGGTTCCACTGATTCATCGCTTGTCCTAATGGGTTTTTCCCCCGGCTCTAGGCGAGAACATTGTACGAGGGGACAAGGAGTCCATCAAGAACCTGTTGGAGATCTTTGACGGGCTGCTTGAGTATCTCACCGAACAGATCAGTGAAGAGGAGTCGCAAAATGGAGGTAGACAAAAAAAATCTTATTTTACTCCATTACCCTCTCAACTGTTATATTTAGGCTAACATTTATTTAACCAGGAAGTCCTATTGAGGTCAGAAGACCTGCCTGGAAACATACCTAAACATACAGCTGTTCTTCCTGACCTGATATCACCCCTGTTCTTCCTGATCTCATATCACACCATTTCCCTCAAACTTTATCTGTGTCACTGAGTGAGGCACAACCCTGTTTGGGTGAGATCACCCACACACATGAAGTGGACATAATGGCCTTTCTAAACCCGTTTTAGAGACGGCTAGCTCTGGGATTACTGGGAAGCGGTTGGCAGCGCTCTGCATGTCTTTGTGTCCATCTATGGTGGAATGGTGGTCTGCTGGCCCTCTCTCCCATCGCAAAACACCAATTAGACTTTTAATGACCAGACTATCTGTCTGGACATTTAAATGTTCAGAAGGCTCTGGGGAAAATGACTGGTTTATCAAAATGGATAGGGGTGGTGACTTTGCGAGAGTCCAAAAGGAGCTGTGAAGTATTGGTTGATAATCCACCGATAACCGATTTTTCAATATATAGGATGAAAAAAAGGGACTCATGCTTACCTTAACACTTGCAGCCATTCTCATTGTCATTCATTTCACAATGTAAGAAATCAACATTTGAACCATATTTCTTGGACAGTTGTTCTTTTGAATATAATTTTATGCGAATACAGTGTGGGAAAATTACACTTTGAAATTTTCCCGGCATAAAACAGTATATCGGCAGATACATCGGTATCAGTAAGTTTTGTACCCCCCCCCCCCAAAAAAAATCCAAACCGCCATCGGGCCAAGAATAACATATCGCCCGGGCTCTAGTTTAAACCGCTTGATATTTCCAATTAGGAAATATCTGGGATAGGCTATGCATGAGTCGCTACAGATAATGTTACTGTCACACTCAATGAACTCTGTCGATGCACTTTCACAATGACATGGCTAGAACAGTTGCTTGTTTCACTTCAGCTTTCGGAAATGGGGTTGGATCATTAGTGTGTCTATGTGCTCCAATGTCTATGGATTGCTATGTTCCGAGTGCTTATTCTACTACTCTGACTGAGTCTGTTAATGTGACTTAAATATTTGTATAATTACGGACTGATTGGTGGTCTGAAAGTCGACTGGTAGCTTGTTCGTTTCGTCATTGCATCACAGCAGGAGCCTGTCAACTTCACCACATTGCGCCACGCTGTAATCACCCTTCTACAATCCTCCCCCTTTCCTCCCTCCAGACAAGGAACCAAGCTGTGTTCCTGTTGAGGATGCCCCCCTTCCTACAGGGACAGTGGTCCCCCAGACAGAGGAACAGGAGGCCCTAATGGAGAGAGCCTCCCAGTATTCTAGTGTGCAGTGAGTGTTTTCAAGATATTCTATGCTACAGGTTCTTTGTACATTTCCATGGTTTCAGATTCAGTTCCGTCTTCGAGCAGGGTTCCAATTCTGTTGATACAACCAAAGACACTACATCACGAGACAATACATGTATATATGCCATTTTGCAGACGCTGTTATCCAAAGCGACTTAGTCATGCATGCATACATTTTTCATATGGGTGGTCCCGGGAATCGAACCCACTAACCTGGCATTGCAAATGCCATGCTCTAGCAACTGCACCAGACAGGACCACTTCAAATGCCATCATCGTGTAAGTCAAGTCGGTACATCCTATTGACACAACAGCCAGTCAGGGAGCACGATACAAATGTCAACCGTAACGGCGAATGCTAAGGTTGGACACGGAACACAAACATCTATGACATCACTATGTCTACTCAGCCTGTTCCGTTGGCTGTCGCACAGAAAGGCTGGCTGGAAAGTCAACAAAGCTGAATGAGTCATTGTGGGTGAGGTAAACCTCTGTTCCTAAACCAGGAAACTCGATGCATTGTTTTGAATAAGTGCAGGTTGTACTTGTTCTAACTAACTGGTATCACACAAACCAGACACACCGATGCACTTCCATTGAACTCTTTGGGTGGTCTTTCCTTTGGTTTACTTTGATAGTGATACATCGGTAACTTTACGAGGTTTCTTTTATCTTCCAGCTCTGCCGTCCAGTCTAGCAGCAAACATTCCCTTCACTCTTGGAATGCAGAGGAGACGGGCTCGACCAATGAGCTTATCCTCCTGGGAGACTCCGCCCGCACGTTCACGGCCAAACAAGAAGGTAGGCGGGACCAAAAGCTGGTTCCTGGCCCATGACATAGAATGCTGAAAAAGGAAAAGCTTTCCTCTGTCTTTCTGTATTTACATTTGGAATCAAATCCCATTTTATTTGTCCCATGTTTCGTACACAACCGGTGTAGAGTAACAATGAAATGCTTACTGACGGGTCCTTTTCCAACAATGCAGAGTTAAAGATAGAAATAGTAACAGAAGGAATACATATCCAGTGAAAAACAATTAATGATTAAAAAGAACATGGCTATATACAGGGAGTACCTGTACCGAGTTGATGTGTAGGGGTACGAGGTAATTACATTTACATAACATTCAGACGCCCTTATGCAGAGTGTTGGGGTGTCAGTGTAAAGTATGTGTGAGTGTGTGGGTAGAGTCCAGTGTGTGTGCATAGTCGGTGCAAGAGAGTTGGTGCAAAAATGGTTAATGCAGGAAGTCCTGGTAGATATGCGATTAGCTATTTTTTGGGGTCTTCGTCCGACACCGCCTGGTATACAGGTCCTGGATGGCAGGGAGCTCAGCCCCAGTGATGTACTGGGTAGGACTCGCCACCCTCTGTAGCGCCTTGCGGTCTGGTGTCTTGCAGTTGGTGTAACAAGCGGTGGTGCAGCAAGTCAAGCTGCTCTCAATGGTGCAGCTGTATAACTTTTTGAGGATCTGAGGGCCCGTGCCAAATCTTTTCACAGAGGTGGTTGGCCTTGCACCACACCGCCAGGTCTCCTCCCTATAGATTTTGTACATTGGTTTTTCTATTATGTTATTGACTGTACGTTTGTTTATGTGTAACTCTGTGTTGTTGTCGCACTGCTTTGCTTTATCTTGGCCAGGTCGCAGTTGTAAATGAGAACTTGTTCTCAACTGGCTTACCTGGTTAAATAAAATAGGCTGCCTCTATGTCGGTGAGCAGTCCTACCACCGTTGTCGTCAGCAAACTTCATCCACCTTTTGCTTATCAAACAGCACATGATGCTGATGAGGTATCCAGTTTTTCCAGTCTTTTTTTGCTGTCCTTCCTATGGAATTCTTTATGGAGACAGTGCGGAATGTTATGTGGTCAGGGGGTTCGTTTTTCCTCAAGTGGAAGTAAAAAAAATAAAAAAAACGAGGATTATGTCACCGTTTCCTTTTTACAAGCCCCTGTCCTCTCATTAGTTTCCACTGAGTCCCTATGTTTGGTTTTAATGATAGTCTTCAACAACGGTTTAGTTAGTTAGAATATGAATGGCCCGTGTACTTGTCTTTGCTCCATTGTATGGATCTTGTGTATATTCGCAAGACAATGCCAGGGTAATTGGCAAGGCATCGATAGCTAGGAGTTCAGAACTGTGGGCTACTTAAAGAACAGTGAACCAGTTGAGGCAAATCTGATTGTATAGGAACATAAATAATATTTTACTTGAACCTTTGTTCAAACAACCTGCATAACACTATTATAACATGACACGACTAGCCATAGCATCTGTTGGGAACTACAGTACTGAACAGTGTACACATACGCCTACAATACATTGCCTACAAAATCTACACCTCTAACAGCTTCTATTTTACCCCTCCCTAACAGTGGAAGCCTCTTCCCAAGCTCCGGGCCCCAGCACCACGTGTGCCCCGGGAACCCCAGGCACCCAGGCCACTCTACTGAGGGAGCCCCTGCGCTCGGCCATCCCCCTGCAACCCCCATACCAGACCACCCCCCACAGGCCCGACAGAGCTCCCCACTCGGGCAGCCAGTCTCCCCCAGCCAACGGTCTCAGCAGCGGGGCTGCAGTGGCGCAGGAGGCACCCACTGGCACCTCAGAGGTATGTCTGTCTAGTCATATATATCCATGCTGAGTCTCTTCAAATTACGCTTTGTAATACAGTATCAACTTTCTGAAGACACGTTTTAACCAGTATTTCAAAGCTCTCAGAAAACGACTGTGTTCTGAAACACATTCTGAAGTGACCTCAGCCACTTACAGTTTATAGAACTGTAGCTTCCTTCCTCCTCTGACAAAGGATGAGCTGTTGCTGACTCATGCCGACTCATCCAAAATGGCCACGAGACTCATCACAGGAATCACTTTTCCAATATGTTCCTCCTCTCTGTTTATGGGCGGCAACACCTGGGAATCACGTCACATCCCACCTGCATGCCTCTGGCAAGTCCAGACACGCTAGCAGGGGCAAATACTTTCCACTTGTTATTCCATTACCAACTGGTACTCGCTATGTCTGAAGAATAGCCAATACTATCACTGAGAAATTGGACATCATTGGATCTAGAGTTGGAGAGACCTGACTGAGAAACAGTTCTACATTCCCATGTCATTTACAATATGACCCAGGGCCATATGTCCCCACCCAGCACAAGTTTCCACCCTAGAAGGAATGCAATGTTTCCACCTTATAGTCTCTCCACTCCTAAGCGCTGTCTTAGGCGTCTCACAGTACGGACTTTGCAATTTATTGCCCTGGCCACATCTGCAGTCCTCATGCCTCCTTGCAGCAGGCCTAAGGCACGTTCACGCAGATGAGCAGGGACCCTGGGCATCTTTCTTTTGGTGTTTTTCAGAGTCAGTAGAAAGGCCTCTTTAGCGTCCAAAGTTTTCAGAACTGTGACCTTAATTGCCTACCGTCTGTAAGCTGTTAGTGTCTTAACGACCATTCCACAGGTGCGTGTTTATTAATTATGGTTAATTAATTTAACAAGCATTGAACAAGCATGGGAAACAGTGTTTAAACCCTTTACAATTAAGATCTATTTGGATTTTTACAAATTAACTTTGAATGACAGGGTCCTGCAAAAGGGACGTTTTGCTGTGTGTGTGTGTGTGTGTGTGTATGTATGTATATATATATATATATATATATATATATATATATATCTCTCCATACCCCATGATCTCACATACCATTATGGGTGACGGTAAGGAGCTGTGGTGTAGATGAAATAAAATCAAGTATTTACCTAAATTGACCTGCACACACTACTGCTATTCTTTCTGTGTCTCGTTCTAATTCACTGCAATAAGGCAGTGTACTACAACTACTGTATTCATTTAGCATTGTTTTACAGTTTAGTCAGTTAGCAGACTTACAGGGTCAATTAGGGTAAAGTGTCTTTCTCAAAGGCACATTGACAGATTGGGGATTCGAACCAGCGAACCGCTAGACTACCCGTGACACTGGTATTTCAATGCTTTGTACTGGTAGCGGTAGTTCACGTCATGCATCTCTTGTGTGATATGACGTTAGCATCCGCTAGCTAGCCACTGAGACTCCTCTCGCTGGGTTCTCTTTTATCACAGTTTGATTTGAGTGTGAATTCTCCCCCCCCCTCCCCCACTGAGTGGAAATGCATCCACCCCTTTGTCTCTGTCCCCTTCTCTCTGACTAATGAATGATCATCTCTCTCTCCCTCTCGCAGTCCCCAAGGCCAGTGGCTGACACAGTTACCAATGGAGTGCGCTCGCCAGCCCACAACCACTCACCTGGTTAGTACACAGAACGGACTGCTCTGAATAGCACGGCTGTAGCCATTGAATTGAAGTATTTTTGCACAGCGTTCAGTTTATCAGAAATAAAAGTGTAGCACCTCAAACCATGTATCAATTTGATTGATTGATCTTACTCCTCCATGCTTTTCATTTGTAGTCGAGAGTGAGAAGTCTGTGTCCAGTCAAACCAAGGTCAGGCTAGAGGAGGCCAAGGAGCAGCCAGAGGTAAGGCATAACAAACCACTCGCACTCTACACTGTTGTAGTTACAATGCCTCAAATTAGGACTAATTCAATAATTCAAGTCTACCTCATGCCTAATTCCAATCTAATTATTTGCTAATGCATGTCCAATTTACAGCTAATTCATAACTAAATTGTTGAATATTTCGCAAATCTCTCTAATCTTCTCTATAGCCTACCAGTGTGGGGCCCAGGAGGGTTCTATTCCGGACACAGCCAGACATTCATTTCCTCACCCTGCAGGAAGAGCTGGAGGACAGGGCACCACTGGACACTGAGGAAGAGGAGGAAGAGACCTACACGCAGCAGGACAGCCGGGCTCACAGGGGGCGGACGGGGATCAGGTAAGAACAACACAATGGGAGGTGGTTAGAATAGCATTGTAGATGCATAGCGAGAAAATCAATGTACATGAACATAAGTTAGTTACACACAGATGTCCTACACAATGCCACTCAATCTAACATTCACCTCCCTGCCTTGCCCTTTTTGTCTCTGCTTTTCCTCTCTTTCTACCTTTTGTCCCCCTTTCTCCCTCCCTCTCTCCTGCCAGTAGTAGCAGGGTACTAGAGGAGGAGGATTGTGAGGAGCCTCTCTCCTGGCGTAGACAGAGAAACAGGAAGGCAGAACAGGAGCTGCACCACATGTCTGAGAAGCTGTCCCGACGACTAGAGGAGCTGGACCTGGTGAGTGGTACACGTGTGTGTGAGTGACGGGCTTGTCATTATGTGGACTGTGTGTGTCAAGCTATATTTATATTGCTGGGATGCGTTCGGAGCAGTCTAACCGCGTGTCGGATGCCTTACAATCCCATTCACCAGGAGAACCTTCCCACCCGACATGCTTTCACTTGGCATGCGCCACAGCTGACCATTAATTGCACCGGTAAATAGTGTGTGGGGGGAAAACTAAGGTGTCACCCCTGGCATCTCAGCAATGTACATCTAGATTTAATGTGTGTTTCCACTCGTCAGATGTTAAAGAGAGCGCTAGGAGAGAGCGGAGAGCCCGACGAGGTCAAAGAGGAAGACAAACTGTCCCACCACAGTGACAGTGTCATGGAGTGTCGCAGGCCCCCAAGGAGGCCAACAGGTACATCCTCCACCTCTTCAATCACATCAGGGCCCGTGTTCATACAGCATCTCAGATCTAGGATCAGTTTAGCCTTTTAGATCATAAGGAATACGATTTGTATGGGCAGATCCTAGATCAGCACTCCTACTCTGAGATGCACCGCACTTCTCCAACAAAAGCACAGTTGACTCGCCTGAATGTAGAACAATAATAAGTCATTATTGACCAACTCTATGATTTAACATTTCCTCGGCTTTAACCTTTAACCTCTGACCCTTCTCCCAGGTACTCCGCGAGCCCCCACAGCCCCCTGTACCCGCTCCCTGTCCCCCTCACCTCCCCGGGCCCGTCGCTCTCTCTCAGGTCAGCTAGAGGGCGCCATGAGAGAGGCGGTGCGCGGAGAGGTCACACAGAGACACGCCGCCCGTAAGGGCCGACGGGAACTCCACCATCTACCGCCCCAACACAAACACAGCCAGGTCAGAGGGAATTGCCATATCACATTAACCAATGCCATATTCAGTATAAAGATGAAATATTGTCACCTTTTAAAAGAGACCAGTTGAACTGTCTAACAAAATTGGTGTGTACACATCTCTCTCTAGCTGGAAAAAGCCTATGAGGAGGAGCTGAAAGTGTACGAGGACAGAGAACGGGCTGCTATGGCCAAGGAACGAACCAGAGCACAGGAGGCGGTGAGAGCGAGGGGGGGGGGGGGGGGGGGGGTGAGGAGAGAGTGTGGTGTGTAAACAGTATCAGACCTACTCATTTTAGCCCTGGGGAGGTGTGTGCATTAGACACCATGTGACTGTGTATACAGTAGCCCTCTGGCAGAAAGACTGTGTCCCAATATTATCTACAGCAGACGTTCTATGTGTGGTTCTGCCCTGTAGGAGAGGGAATACAGAGAGGCCATACTGAGAGATGTTCCCCGAACCCCTAAACCGTCCCAAGTGTACACCACAGCAGCCCAACACCGCTCCCCCAGGACCAGACAACCAACTCCGGGCCGCAGACGACAGGACAAAACCAGGAGAGCCCCACCAAGTAAGACCCCCAAGCTGGAGTCTCTGCCAGTGAGATGGAGACAGTATCAACTCAATCTAGTCTAAGTACTGTACAAAGTGGCTTCCTCTCCTTCGTTTGCCCTGAACTAAAAACGCAGCATTGGCCTCAAACTAATATGGAGGATGCCTACCTGGCTATCTATTCAATCCTTTCAGAACTACATATGCCTTAGGAGAAAGAGCTTGATATGGATTTGCGCATTAGTCTAAGTGCACGGTATGGATTTGGCCCTCTATATTAACCGTTTGTGCTTCTCTCTCTCCATTTTCCAGTGAAGGTGAAGGACAACGACCTGCTCCCCCTGCTCCTGGAGGAGTTCCCCCACCTGCACCTCTCGCCCCACGCCCTGGGCAGGATGTGGCAGCAGCAGCTGGGCCAGGTGGACCGCCTCAACGCCTCCCTCTCCCTGGACAACCAGAGGCAGGGGCCACGCACTAAACTCACCAGCCAGGTGGGGGCGCTATAACACTATCCACCATATAAACCACAGGGAGAGCTGGGAGGTTTGAGCTTAGCTTGGCTTGCCAGATGGATCTCTGCAAGTCTCCTACCTTTCTGTAATCTTAACACAGATGTCTAAGTGCGGAGCCTGTGATTGGGCGAAGACCCCATAATGAGACCAGGGTCCACCCGTGCAACTTTTCCACATCGATCTCCTCCCGTTAACTCGTCATGTTCTCTCTCCCCAGGTGGAGGAGGTTCAGAGGAGACACAACCTGCTGGTGGAGATCATCCGCAAAGAGCAAGAACACAACAGACGCCTGGTGAGCCAGTCAAAGCATGCATGAGGTTCAGTATGTAGGCTAGACACACACACACAGACACACACACACACATACACACACATACATACACACACATATTACCAGTCTTATTTCTCAAACACACACAGCAAGCAATAATACAATACAGCCCCTCTAACTGTACAGCCGTCTCGCTCCTCTCCCCCTCCAGAGGGATTTTAAGGAGCGTATCCAGCAACAGAAGTCGACTCAGAACCGTCTGAAGGAGCAGAGGCAGCAGATCGCCCGGGCCAAGAAGTACCACAGTGACTACCACGTCCAGCTCCGCGCGCGCATGATGAGGGCCCGCACGAAAGAGGAGAGGGTCAGTTAGTGACGCCATGCTACGCCTCAATACCCAACACGGTTTAGATGCTCCTAGAATTTCATGTTTCAACGCTTCAAACAGTACTTTCCATTCCATTCTCCATCCATGTATTTTGTGAAGGGAAGATTTTACACAATTGTCATCTATTAAGCTCTATTGTAAAATGTAAACAGGTCATGAACACTGTGACTATACAAACACATGTAACGATATGGTGGTTTGTTTAGTGGTTATTAAAGGGTTGTATAACTGTGTGTGTTGTGTTCCAGATGTTTAAGCAGGTCTTTGAGGAGGGCTTGGAGGTGCAGAAGGCTCGTCTCCGAGAGCAGAGGGCCTACGCCAAGGAGCAGCGCCAGGAGCACCAGAACAAACACCGAGACCAGATCCAGTCTATGGAGAACTATTACAAGGACCAGGTAGGACCACACGCGTACCTTACAGATGTGGTAGGAGAGTAAGACCAAGAAACGGCTTCCTGATCTTCTCTGTTCCTACATCTGCACTGATGTGAAAGAACGGGACAGCTGAAAGCTAATTCCACGCTGTTCTGCACTCTTTCAGTTTTCATTGTTGGCTGAAACTCTCGCTATAGAGCGACAGGATATCCAAGTACGGAAGAAGGCCCAAGAAAAGGTAAATGCCCGCTAATGAACACACAATTTACTACATATGCCTGTACTTTTTGGGGAGATTTGAGATACTTGACAAGTGAACTTATTCAGGGTTCAGCATGTGACTACTACATCCTACGGTATTGGGGTCAGGATATTAAAGTGTTTCTCTCTGCAGGCCCTTCAGAAGATGAAGCGAGAGCTGCGCTCCAAGATGGAGAGGGAGATAGGCGAGCTGCAGAAGATTATCGTCCAGGACGACGACGACGACTACTTCCACGGCCTGGAGGTCCAAAGGTTACGGGGTCGCGTGCAGATGGCTTCCTTCCAGTACAACACCAGCTGTCAGCACTGACCCCGCTAATGAGCTAGCAATCTATACCTACCGCTAACTTTCCTTCGGCTGCTAAAAACAAACTTTAAAGTCTCTAAAACCCACGGATCTGAGTCCTACTCCTCGATTGTTTTAAATACTTGATTATTTAAGAATGTAAAAAAAAAAAAAGACTCCCTCACTGTGTATTTTGTGTGCTGTCATTTTGATTTTGTCATGTGGTAAAGATGAGTAGTTTAGTAAATTGTCTTTCACAGCCAAACGGGACCATTGTGAAAATTGGATGCAACACTAATTATGAATGTCATGCCAGGACAAGATTTTTTCCCCTCTTCCTTTTAATGCTATGCAGGATATGTCTCCTGTAGCGGTTTTAACAGCGTTGATGAATGATTTATTTAATTGTACTGTAAATGACCTATTAGTCTGGTTTTTAGGTTAACTTGTTATGCTTTTTTAACACCAGAGAGCGCTGAAAGTTCCCTTTGCCAGTAAACTACCATACTAATAAACGAATCAGACCTGTTAAAAGGGCCAAGTAGCCGATTCCTATGCACTTCTCAGTAGTACCTTATGGAGGGTTTTGGGGGTGCTTCCATTGCACACACTGAATACATTTGAATTAAACCCCAGAAAACACCCATGGGGTGGCCTACCAATTTGATCAGGGAGTTTTTGTTCAATTTGATTTTCTAATTTCTCTAAAACAATCCCTTTAAGGTGTATCAGCGCAAGCCTTGAATGGAGAATTGTTCAGGATATAGAAAGACGGCCATGAAAACCTATGCATATTTTTCTTCAGTACCCATTATTTATTTCATGGAAAAATAGCCTTAGAGCACAAAAGGTGGTTTGATTCATTCTGAATGTTGGAAGTCTAATGCCTATATAATACATCTACCCTAATCATGAAACTGTGATGGCAAGTGCAAAGTAACAGTTTGAGCTCCATAATGATTAATAAGCCTATAGGTCCCGATTTGATTTTTACTACAATTTGCATTTGTTAAATCAAATGGAATGATACGAACACGAAACTGGCTGTTAAATATGTAACATATGCTACAAAATAAATTGAAGGTAACAGGAAAAGTCAGGCCATATGATTAAAACATTCTAGGGAGCACAAAGGTTACATTTGACGCAACTTTCCTTGTCATCCAATTTGGTTTGCGTATAAAGATTCTGCATTTCATACTTTGCTGTAGGAAAGGGGCATAAATAGCCCTGCCTGTCATGACTAGATTCACATTAATCGCCAAGTAAAATAGATCTATAACTGTCATTCATCCTATATTTACAATCCCCTTATCCAAACGGATTACTCATTGACCTAGCTTGTATCTATAGGTCTTATCAGTTGATTTAATTAGGACATGAGGATTGTCATTTATATCAGCAAAATAAGTAGGTTTTTCCACTTGAAACTGGCAGGTTCTCTTGACCTTATTCATGGTTGCGTATAAAGGTGGTGGAATTAGGTCAAGGTCAGAATATGGAGTGTCTAGACATAAGCAGTCACACCTCCATTTTAAAAAAATCACCTACCTTGCTGTCACTGGCATTTCCCCCATGCTTAAGTTCAAGATTAGAAAGAAAAGTGCATTAAAATAGGAATAAAGTTCATTTTACTCAAGTCTAAGTTTCCCCTATATGAACAGATTTGTCGGTGTGAGAACATCACTTGTCAAGGCCACTTGTTCCAGGGACCACACTGGTAGCTGATCGGTCCCTGGTACAGTGCACCGGTCTGAACTGACAGGGCCCAGTTTCCCAAAAGCATGTGAAGTTCATGATGCTTTTGGGAAATGAGCCCTAGTGAAAGCCATCTTAAAGACCTTCCACTCCATTGTTTTCATCTGTCAAGTATTTTCAAATCATGGGAGATGAGAATGATTTTGAAATTGAGAGCCTACATGGTAAATAACTGACGCTCAAATTGTGTGCAACTTGTCTTACCAATTCCCATTTTATGAGACCTAGGAAAGAAAAAAAACATACTTCATTCTATAAAACATTATGCTGTGAGTTTCAAACAGCAGAGTTTATTGCTTGTTTTCTGCAAGGGTACAAGAGGTTTATAATTTCCGCTTTTATTTTTCTTATTTACAGTGTCAGTTGAAGCTCACAGAGCAGCTGATGTGAAAAAACTATGAACACACTAATAAATACAACAGACTGAAAAATGAGAAATAAAAACATGTTAACATTTCAGACAAAAGTTTAGCAAATTTAATCAGAAGAAAACTAATTTACACACACAATACTTCCATACACATAGAATAAAGGAAAGTGGGTTTTACACCATGTGAGAAATTGCACCGGTCAGCGACTAAGAGTCACAGGGCAACGGCTGGCAAAGCATGCTACGAGAAGCAACCGTCCATATTGTCCCATCTATTATCCAGAAACAACTCCACCTCATAAGACTGAGTGAAAGTCAATTATGGTTAGACGTAGATAGCAGAAAACAGTACTGTATGTGTGCATATGACATATGAGCTTTATGTGTGCATATCTATACGCGTATATATCTACATAAAAAGTCAATCAGTCCATTAACTATTTAGTAAATAGATGGAAGTTGCTGATTATAACGAAAATCACAAGTCTGCGTGTGCAAAAATGTCTGGTTGTTTTATGCATTTTATTCATTTTCTGTAAAATTAAAAAAAGGTTGCTTGTGATCCACCACATTAACAATATCTTATACTGTACAAAAGCACAATTTCAGGATACTTGATCATTGTCTATCTGAAGAGAATCTGCTTTACCTTTGAACACACTGGACTGGGTCTATTTTATTTTGCATGTACGCAGGTGAATACAGTCCATGGTCATAGTCCACGTCCATTGCTATTAAACAGGCAGCATAAAATCAAAAAAACATTCAACAGAATTTTTTCTCATGTCAACACACATTTTGCTCAGAAGGGACAAAATAATAGCAAATAAATATTGTTTAAAAAAAAGTCCATTCATGCAAGGGTTGTGGTAGAGGCTCTATTAGGGTCATGTCTAGATGGTATACAGCATGTCAAACGGTGATTTTTCTATGCATTTCAGCAAACCCTAACCTTAACCTAATTCTCATAACCTGCTACGTTAATTCTCCTAAACCTACGAAACGTCCATTTTGACAAAAGCTGTATCCCTTTTAGACAAAAACCTCTAGTAGGGAGAGCGCTCTAGTCCCAACCTCAGTCTCTTAGTGGCCAAAAGGTTATGCACTCAGCTCTCATTCAAGGAGAGGGTCACGGGTTTGACCTGACAACGGCTTCCATAACCAGAAGATACTCCCCCCCCTTTCACAGGTCAGCCTCACAAAGAAAGATGACTTCACCTGAGAATACAGAGGTCTGTGATAACACCAACATGCTAGCAAGTAAATTAATAGAAAGAGGAACAAGCCATATACAAAATAGGTATGTATTTGTACACATATATACTCAAAATTACAGGTTGATATACTTTTTTTGTATCTGTATATTTCCGTTGAATGCTGTATGGTTGGAATAAAATGTGGAATATTCATTTTAACTTAATATGAAGAAAGCACGTCCTTTGTCGCCCTTCAGTTTGTAAAGTGCTCTAGAGTGGCAACGGGGGGAAAAAACATCCTGCCATCTTAGGTTGGATGTCACTTTGAAAACACCGACATCTTCCTTGAATTGCTTTCAACTAGCCTGGTCCCTGGGACAGAGTTCCCACTCTCTAGACAACGACGCACTTTGAGGGTTTGATAAGGAATTTCAATGTTGTGATTTATTAGGTACAGTGTGCTATAGTGGTGTTTAGCATTAAGTTCAACTCACCAAAGCGCAACAGGTCTACTCTGTGTAGCTGGACGGGGTTAGGTGTTCAGGTTAGCACCATTTTGATGTCAAGAGGTGGCAAGTTAGCTGTGTGGGACGGTATTGGTCATCAGTAAGACCTAGTTTCTTCTGGTTAGCTCATGGTCAGGAACCCCCCCCCCCCCCCCCTAGTCACCGGCCCTAGTCATCTACTCAGCGTGGACCTTCATATTTCTCTCTCCCAGACCAAAGCCAACAATAACTTCTTTAAAAGACTCTCGTTGCAGTCTGGACCTTGGTATTCGATCGCACCAGACGACCCACAACAAAAGAAATGTGCTTTCACGGAACGCACATACTAGGGACCAGAGTTTTCTTCGGTTAGGAAAAACTCCTGGTCCAACACAAAACTGGTTGTTCTGTGGATTTCACCGTTATGACATACAAACTTACAAAAAGAAAACAAAAAAACAAAATAAAAGCTGGCATTCTCGCAGGGTTTCAAGGTAAGTAATCGTCACTCGTCTGTAGCAGCTGAAAAAGGAAGTGATATTTCTAAAAAAGAATGCGGTGAGAGAGGAGTGTTCCCGTGTGGTCTGCCTCTCAGTCGGTCTCCATATTGTCCTGGGGGACTGGGCAGAAAGGGGTGTGGTCACAATCCTCATGGGCGTGCCTGAATGTTGCAGGGTTCCCGTGGTGACAGCAGAGTCTATAGTCTTGCTGAGCTGACCTTACAAAATACACACACGCTGACACACACACACACACACTTCCCCACTGATGTGTCACTCATTCCACCGCAAAGCCACATGTCTCCTCGATGGCTGTCAGCAGCTTGTCGTACAGCTTGTCATAGTGCTCGTAGGCGGGAACGTCAATCCGGTTAAAGCTGGACAGAGGGAAAGGGGGACAGAGAGGGAAAGGGCAGAGAAAGAGTTTGGAAGAGAGAGGAGTACATTTTTTGCTTGAGTGGACAGTTTTGAAGCACCTTTATAACTGTCCCTATCGATGAATGAATGACATTTCATTCTCGTGTCAAATCACCAGTTAGCGAGCCATCCCTCACGGGATGAATTGACGCCAACAAACATTACAATAATTCTATCTTTAAACTGTTCTCCATACAAAACATTGGATTTGGACATGCATTTAAAACCGGTAATATCATATGAGTTGGGGGATTGGTAACCCTTTTCACAGCATGTCTTCGCCTCATTGACAGGTCATTGTAATTAAGAATATGTTGTTAATTGACTAACCTGTATAAAAAGGTTAAATGTGTGGAGAAGCAGTCTTGTAGCAGTGTGTATCTGTGTGTCGAAGTGGAGCAGTGGTACTTTAATTGTACTCACCAGGTGTGGGCTTTGGGTAGATTGTTGGTGTTGGCATCGATCTGGTGGATGGTGAACAGCCTGGGCCCCGCGGCACCTGGAGGGTCACACACACACACACACACACACACACACACACAGAGAGAGAGAAAAAGAGTCAGCATAAATTCTCAGGCTGTCCATCATTATATTTCTCTACACACAGACAGACAGTTCAGGACAGTTGAACTCAGTGTTTAGAACGTGAACAAACATGGCTGCTGTTTTAACGCAACACTGGGTGTATATTTTATATACTGTATATTTTCGTTCAGAAAGCCAGCTGGGTTGGCCTCAGACACAGGCAGGCGCACACATACACAGACAGACACTCACGGGCACACGCACGGCTTGAACAGAAAGATCAACTCTCCAACACGCACACTCAGAAACACACACAGCTGCACTCTGAGGTCTTCTGTTCCCCCAGGGCTTCCTGTCTGTCTGGATTTAACTAAACCCACTGGTCGACCACGACACTGTCATGAACGCGGGGTCAACTCAGGCAGTCTGAGAGACTATATAACCAGTTAAACTCACTTTCAGCCCGGTACTTTTTCCCACTTAAATGATTTAAGCTACTTATTTTTGTTGTTTACAATTCGCAAGACAGAAAATGTATTAAAAAGATATTCTAGCAATCTATTGATAGGACAAGTGCCTGTCAGTCACAAAGTGAGCAATGACAAGAAAGCCTGCTCGTTTGATAATCTGCTGTCTGTTCCGCCTCCCGGTACCTGGGTGTCTGTGTTGTGTACACTGTGGTTGCAGTCACATTTCTTTACACAGAGGGAGCGCGCCTGATGCTCTCATCGTCTATGAGTCAATTTGCACGTCCCATATAAATGTGGTAACGATGAGTCGAAACCCACTTAGCCTATTGTTTCTGGGCACATTCATTTATTTTCTTTCGTGTGTTTCATATGCAGCCACCAAGTGCTAGAGCACAGGCTTACTGAGCCGTTCATTTGGCTTCCTAACTTGCATAGCAGTAGCCTTTATGGCGATAATCTGCAGATAAATTATGAAAACAATCGATGAAGAATCCTATTCACTGCAGGTACAATTGGTAGGGTAGTGGAGCGATAGTCTCACTCTGCTCCAAAATATAATAAAAGAAAAGAGATTGAATTGTTTTAAAAGCTAATGACACTTCCAGTGACTTCAGAAAGAATTCACACCCCTTGACTTTTGACACATTTTGTTGTTACAGCCTGAACTTTGTGTAACTGGCCTACACACAATACCCCATAATGTCAGAGGATTTTTTAACATTAATTAATAAAATATTGAAGCTGAAATATCTTGATTCAATAAGTATTCAGCCCCTTTGTTATGGCAAGCCTAAATAAGTTCAGGTGTAAAAATGTGCTTAAGTCATACATAATATGTTGCATGGATGATGTTTGAATGACTACCTCATCTCTGTACCCCACACATACAGTGGGGAGAACAATTATTTGATACACTGCCGATTTTGCAGGTTTTCCTACTTACAAAGCATGTAGAGGTCTGTAATTTTTATCATGGGTACACTTCAACTTTGAGAGACGGAATCTAAAACAAAAATCCAGAAAATCACATTGTATGATTTTTAAGAAATTAATTAGCATTTTATTGCATGACATAAGTATTTGATCACCTACCAACCAGTAAGAATTCCGGCTCTCACAGACCTGTTAGTTTTTCTTTAAGAAGCCCTCCTGTTCTCCACTCATTACCTGTATTAACTGCACCTGTTTGAACTCGTTATCTGTATAAAAGACACCTGTCCACACACTCAATCAAACAGACTCCAACCTCTCCACAATGGCCCAGTCATTACAAAGATACAGGCGTTCTTCCTAACTCAGTTGCCGAGGAGGAAGGAAACCGCTCAGGGATTTCACCATGAGGCCAATGGAGAAAACTGAGGATGGATCAACAACATTGCAGCTACTCCACAATACTAACCTAATTGACAGAGTGAAAAGGAAGAAGCCTGTATAGAATAAAAATATTCCAAAACATGCATCCTGTTTTCAATAAGGCACTAAAGTAAAACTGCAAAAAATGTGGCAAAGAAATTAACTTTATGTCCTGATTACATAGCGTTATGTTTGGGGCAAATCCAACATCTCTGAATACCACTTCACATTTTCAAGAATGGTGGTGGCTGCATCATGTTATGGGTATACTTGTAATCAGCAAGGACTAGGGAGTCTTGCCGATGCACAGGCAAGATGCTAGAGGAAAACCTGGTTCAGTTTGCTTCCTACCAGATACCGGGAGATGAACTCACCTTTCAGCTGGACAATAACCTAAAACAAGGCCAAATCTACACTGGAGTGGCTTACCAAGAAGACATTGAATGTTCCTGAGTGGCCTAGAAACAGTTCTTACTTAAATCGGCTTTAAAATCTAATGGCAAGACCTGAAAATGACTGTCTAGCAATGATCAAAAACCAACTTCACAGAGCTTGAAGGATTGAAAAAATAATAATGTAAAAAGTATTGTACAATCCAGGTGTGTAAAACTCTTAGAGACATACCCAGAAAGACTCACAGCTATAATTGCTGCCAAAGATGCCTCCAAAAAGTATTGACTCAGGGGTGTGAATACTTAAGTAAATGAGCTATTTCCTTTTCCATAACTTAGCAAACATTTCTAAAAACATCTTTTCACTTTGTCATTATGGGGTATTGTGTGTAGATGGGTGTGAAGAAAAATGTAATTTAATCAATTTTGAATTCAAGCTGTAGCAACAAAATGCGGAATACGTCAAGGGGTATGAACACTTTCTGAAAGCACTGTAAACACACCACCCTTTCTCCAGCCCCCACCTCCATCTCTTTACCTTGTAAAGCCTTGAATCCCTGCAGTGGGACTCTAGATGACCCGGTAACAAACTGCAGCAGTCTGGCCCTCCTCTCCTCGTCGTAGGACTCCACGGCCTTCCAGAACCACTTGACCACGTTGCTGTCCGTGGTGCAGTGCTTCAGGCGCGTGTTGCTCTTCCAGTCTGCTATGTCGATCTTCCCCAGGCCACACACTATCAACTGGGGTAGGGAGGAGAGGGAAGAAAATAGTTGATTAGATGGTTTGAAGGGGTGCATATTCATGGGAAATAGTATGGTAGCTGTCACCTTTCATTTCATTTAAAAAGTACATCACAAGGTCTCAGATTCATCTTGGGAACCTCCCACCCCCCATACCAACACAAATATGTATGCTCTTGAGAAATGTCATGTTTCCAGTAAGTGAATCATTTCTTTCCCAAACCATGTTATATGCCACTGTCTACATACCTCTAGTTCCTTCTCGTCAAAGGACTTGAGCAGGTGCTGTGGGATGACCTCGTTGAAGCCCTTCTGCAGGGCCAGGAACTGAGCCTCGATGCCGTGGAGGAACCTCCAGTTCACATACAGCCTATAGAGAGAGAGAAGGTAGACTTAAGTCAGTATAAGTCCATACAACATTGCAACATGTGAAACCCCCACAGCAGTTCAACCAAAACCAGGACTGGGGGATAAGTCCTTTTGCTGTGCTGGTAATCTTGGGTAGACAGAACCAAATTCAGATTTGGTTCCTCATATCCCCTACGTCCCAGACAGATGTAACTTCCGTTACGGATGGGGGAAGAGACTCCTGTGCTGCTAACTGGCTGGCATGCAGCTGCTGTCTTGGTTGGACCAGGTCGCTCTTGAAAAATAGATTGTATCACAATGAGAACAACCTGGATAAGTGAAGGTTCAATCAAATCAAATTTAAAAAATGAACCCCATTGGTTGTCAGAGGAACGACGTCACAAGGTATGCTTCAGGTGTATACTTGAGACGTGTGTATCGTGTCGGCCGAGTGTGTGTGTATCGTGTCGGCCGTGTATCGTGTTGGACGTGTGTGTATCGTGTCGGACGTGTGTGTTTGTGTGTACCGTGTCGGACGTGTGTGTGTGTGTGTATCGTACGTGTGTGTGTGTGTGTGTATCGTGTCGGCCGTGTGTGTGTGTATCGTGTCGGCCGCGTGTGTGTGTGTATCGTGTCGGTCGTGTGTGTGTGTATCGTGTCGGCCGTGTGTGTGTGTATCGTGTCGGACCTGTGTGTGTGTATCGTGTCGGACCTGTGTGTGTGTTTGTGCGTATCGTGTCGGACCTGTGTGTGTGCGTATCGTGTCGGCCCTGTGTGTGTGTGTGTGTGCGTATCGGCCCTGTGTGTGTGTATCGTGTCGGACGTGTGTGTATCGTACGTGTGTATGTGTGTGTGTATCGTGTCGGCTGTGTGTGTGTGTATCGTGTCGGACGTGTGTGTATCGTACGTGTGTATGTGTGTGTGTATCGTGTCGGCCGTGTGTGTGTGTATTGTGTTGGCCCTGTGTGTGTGTGTGTATGCATATCGTGTCGGCCGCGTGTGTGTGCGTATCGTGTCGGCCGCGTGTGTGTGCGTATTGTGTCGGCCGCGTGTGTGCGCGTATCGTGTCGGCCGCGTGTGTGTGCGTATTGTGTCGGCCGCGTGTGTGTGCGTATCGTGTCGGCCGCGTGTGTGTGCGTGTGTGTATCGTGTCGGCCACGTGTGTGTGCGTATCGTGTCGGCCACGTGTGTGTGCGTATCGTGTCGGCCGGGTGTGTGTGCGTATCGTGTCGGCCGGGTGTGTGTGCGTATCGTGTCGGCCGGGTGTGTGTGCGTATCGTGTCGGCCGGGTGTGTGCGCGTATCGTGTCGGCCGGGTGTGTGTGCGTATCGTGTCGGCCGGGTGTGTGTATCGTGTCGGCCGGGTGTGTGTATCGTGTCGGCCGGGTGTGTGTATCGTGTCGGACCTGTGTGTGTGTATCGTGTCGGACCTGTGTGTGTGTGGATTGTGTCGGCCGTGTGTGTGTGGATCGTGTCGGTCCTGTGTGTGTGTGTATCGTGTCGGACCTGTGTGTGTGTTTGTGCGTATCGTGTCGGACCTGTGTGTGTGTGCATGTATTGTGTCGGACCTGTGTGTGTGTGTGTGCGTATCGTGTCGGCCCTCTGTGTGTGTGTGTGTGTGCGTATCGTGTCGGCCCTGTGTGTGTGTGTGTGTGTGCGTATCGGCCCTGTGTGTGCGTATCGTGTCGGACGTGTGTGTGTGTATCGTACGTGTGTATGTGTGTGTGTATCGTGTCGGCCGTGTGTGTGTGTGTGTATCGTGTCGGCCGTGTGTGTGTGTATCGTGTCGGCCGTGTGTGTGTGTGTGTATCGTGTCGGCCCTGTGTGTGTGTGTGTGTGTGTGTGTGCGTATCGTGTCGGCCCTGTGTGTGTGTGCGTATCGTGTCGGCCGCGTGTGTGTGCGTATCGTGTCGGCCGCGTGTGTGTGCGTATCGTGTCGGCCGCGTGTGTGTGCGTATCGTGTCGGCCGCGTGTGTGTGCGTATCGTGTCGGCCGCGTGTGTGCGCGTATCGTGTCGGCCGGGTGTGTGCGCGTATCGTGTCGGCCGCATGTGTGCGCGTATCGTGTCGGCCGCGTGTGTGTGCGTGTGTGTATCGTGTCGGCCACGTGTGTGTGCGTATCGTGTCGGCCGGGTGTGTGTGCGTATCGTGTCGGCCGGGTGTGTGTGCGTATCGTGTCGGCCGGGTGTGTGTGCGTATCGTGTCGGCCGGGTGTGTGTGCGTATCGTGTTGGCCGGGTGTGTGTGCGTATCGTGTCGGCCGGGTGTGTGTGCGTATCGTGTCGGCCGGGTGTGTGTGCGTATCGTGTCGGCCGGGTGTGTGTGCGTATCGTGTCGGCCGGGTGTGTGTATCGTGTCGGCCGGGTGTGTGTATCGTGTCGGACCTGTGTGTGTGTATCGTGTCGGACCTGTGTGTGTGTGGATTGTGTCGGCCGTGTGTGTGTGGATCGTGTCGGTCCTGTGTGTGTGTGTATCGTGTCGGACCTGTGTGTGTGTTTGTGCGTATCGTGTCGGACCTGTGTGTGTGTGCATGTATTGTGTCGGACCTGTGTGTGTGTGTGTGTGCGTATCGTGTCGGCCCTGTGTGTGTGTGTGTGTGTGTGCATATCGTGTCGGCCCTGTGTGTGTGTGTGTGTGTGCGTATCGGCCCTGTGTGTGCGTATCGTGTCGGACGTGTGTGTGTGTATCGTACGTGTGTATGTGTGTGTGTATCGTGTCGGCCGTGTGTGTGTGTGTGTATCGTGTCGGCCGTGTGTGTGTGTATCGTGTCGGCCGTGTGTGTGTATCGTGTCGGCCCTGTGTGTGTGTGTGTGTGTGTGTGTGTGTGCGTATCGTGTCGGCCCTGTGTGTGTGTGCGTATCGTGTCGGCCGCGTGTGTGTGCGTATCGTGTCGGCCGCGTGTGTGTGCGTATCGTGTCGGCCGCGTGTGTGTGCGTATCGTGTCGGCCGCGTGTGTGTGCGTATCGTGTCGGCCGGGTGTGTGTGCGTATCGTGTCGGCCGGGTGTGTGTATCGTGTCGGCCGGGTGTATCGTGTCGGCCGGGTGTGTGTATCGTGTCGGCCGGGTGTGTGTATTGTGTCGGTTGGGTGTGTGTATCGTGTCGGCCAGGTGTGTGTATCGTGTCGGCCGAGTGTGTGTATCGTGTCGGCCGGGTGTGTGTATTGTGTCGGCCGGGTGTGTGTATCGTGTCGGCCGGGTGTGTGTATCGTGTCGGCCGGGTGTGTGTATCGTGTTGGCTGGGTGTGTGTATCGTGTCGGCCGGGTGTGTGTATCGTGTTGGCTGGGTGTGTATGCGCGTGCGTGGGACCCAGGCGGCGGTCTCCTCCTCCGTACCTGACATACTCCTTCTTGGTGTCCTCGGAGACAGAGACAGTCTTGCCATTGGGCTTCAGTTCGTGCTGGATGATCTCTCCGTAGGCATTGTGCTCCACACAGAACGTATGGTCCAGCACCCCCGTGATGTCATTGTCCCTGGAACGGGGAGAAGACGGAAATGTTAGTTAGTAGTCGGACGTTTTAGGCTACCTTGTCAACAGAGGGCGCCTAGTGTTGACGGGAGAGTAGTTGGTTCATGGGGGTTGTTGTTTTAGTCGCATTTCATGGATACAGAACAGCCAACATGTCAGCTCAAGGTTGGTGTTTGTATTTTGTATACAGCATCCACACGTGCAAAGGCCAACATTACACATGCTATCCTGTGTGTATTAATATGTGTGGCTGTGCTTGTACAGTATGTATGTCTCCGGGTGTTCAATTGTGTATAATTGTGTCTGTGTACAAGCATCTGTATATGTATGCATCTGTGTGTGTATCAACACTGTACGTGTCCAGGGCTATACACTATATATACAAAAGTATAAGGACACCCATTCAAATTGTGGATTCAGCCACACCAGTTGCTGACAGGTGTATAAAATCGAGCAAACAGCCGTGCAATCTCCATAGACAGACATTGGCAGTAGAATGGCATTACTGAAGAGCTCAGTGACATTCAACGTGGCACCGTAATGGATGCCACCTTTCCAACAAGTCAGTTTGTCAAATTTCTGCCCTGCTAGAGCTGCCTGGGTCAACTGTAAGTGCTGTTATTGTGAAGTGGAAACGTCTAGGAGCAACAAGCTCACAGTGCAGGACCAAAGAGTGCTGAAGCACACAGAGTGTAACAATCGTCTGTCACTACCGAGTTCCAAACTGCCTCTGGAAGCAACGTCAACGTCAGCACTGTTCGTCGGGAGCTTCGTGAAACGGGTTTCCACGGCAGAGCAGCCACACACAAGCCTAAGATCACCATGCGCAATGCCAAGAGTCGGCTGGAGTGTTGTAGCTCGCCACTTTTGGACTCTGGTGCAGCCTGTATTGGACCTATATGAATTCTGGCTAGTTTTGAAGCACGTTGTGCCCTTGAAACTAACATGTAACCCCGTAAAGCTATTTGTTTATTATCAAAGCTAAAATGTTGATATAAATCCCAGTCATTGAAATGATAAAGTAATGTGTAGAATATCAGGTTTTTATATTGCGTAAAAAAGGACCGTTTCTAACAGATGCATTACATGGAAAACTGTACACTGTCTCTCTAAGAATGTCAGTGACGTTCTGAGTGACAGCATGCAAATCATTCATTCATTCATTGCTACGATCATTGATCCCCAGAAGAAGCTATCCCTTTCCCATTCTTTCTGTGCCCCCAAATGTTTGGACATACTGGTAAAGTTAACTAGCTAGCTAATGAGGTAACATGACTGAACAAGTCGTTTTAGAACGACCCACGGTTTATGAGCCGGAAAACACGTCCCGTCACTGGAGATGCTTCCATCTGCAGCACCAAATGAGCAATAGATGGAAAAACAGAGAGCTGGTAATGTGGGTCACAGCTTTTGAACAGTTTGCGCTAGAGACAATAACCATTTATTTTCTCCAGGGCACTCGGAAACAGTGGTACAGTGAAGCCTAATCATTACAACAATTATCATCTGCCAGTGTTTTTTTTCCCTTCAAGGCAAACTGGTGCTCCCAAATTTAAAATCCAAAGTCGCACAGCATAATATTTAGGAGCATATGCGACCAAAGTGGTCACGCGTTAGAGCCCCTGTACGTGTCGGTGTCTCCTACTCACAGGATCCAGACCAGGCTGTTGTGGAGGTCCGGGTCCACTGACTCCATGTCGTCCAGGGTGATGGGTTTCCCCAGCAGCTGTTTGTAGAAGGGCAGGGTGAAGCCCCCGTCTATATAGTGGCCGTGGAACACAGCCATGCCCATGATACGGCCCACAAAGTGGAAGTAGGACAGGTGCTCCTGGAGGAAAGGAAAAGAGAGATGAGTTTTGAGGTTGGCCATCGATGCATATTTTTTGGTTATTGACATGTGCGAGTGTGGTCACTATTGGGTTGTAGAAAAAAGCATGATATAAATGTAGCTTATCATCATTATTATACTGAAGTCCCCCCCCCTTTGACTTTCTCATCCAATGGGCTTGAGGTGGTGGTGAGAGGACACAAGGAATCAAGAAAACGTAATTGAGATTCTCCCCATGTCTACTTCTCCACCTTCAGTTTACAAGAACCTCCATCTCTTAGGAATTCTGTTTGTGGTTCGTTCTCCTTCCTCCACTCTGTTATTATGTGTCTCTCTATGTATCTATTGATTCCTCTATTTCTCTCTCTCACCGGGTTGACGGCGCTGTCTGGGTTGATCTGCAGGGTGTAGATGTCGTCTCTGGAGTACTGGAACAGGCCGTAGTAGGGGTTCAACATCTCATGGGACAGCAGGTACAGCCACTCCCTATATGACAGACAGACATCTTGTTAGTCACGTGACACCGGCATAATAAAAACAACATTTTTGGGGGGTTGCATGTGGCCACATGCCCACCAAAATATTCTGTTTGATGTATCAAGCTTTTTGAATGTGAATTTCCACAGTGGTTGTTTCTTTCTGGACTTCTGTCCTATGAGGAAAATAAAATATTTTGAAAAGGCATCTTTTTGGTTGACCTCATGGTTTTATTAAACAGTGTTTAAGCCTGGAGGTGTGGATGACTGCAGTACCTGGCCACTCCTCCGTAGTCCAGGCCCTCCTCTCCTCTGAACTTGACCATCAGTCTCTTCCACAGGTCCTTGGGACGCATCTTCATCACCTGGCGGTACGACTCCTGCAACACAACAAACAAGAGCATGGGGTATGTTAACCTTGGGTGTATTCACTAGGAACCAAACGGCGAGGAACCTACCTGAGCCAGTCCAATAGAAACTCTTGTTTTTGTTGCAAAACATTGCTACGCTTTGCATTAAGGAATACACCCCTAATCTTAAGATGTGCCAACCTGCAGGCCATTCAACTTGACCCTCAATCACACTTTCTGTTCTAAACAGCGCTTGTTGTTTTATGCAGCAATAAGAGCAACAGTGGATTACAATGTTCCGGATCCGAATTCCACCACTGATCACGTAAAGTCTGTTTTTTTAAAGTGGGGCAGAGAGTACAACAATATGCGGTCAACAATTTACCATTGTCATAATACTCCCTCAGATTAGTCAATTCACCATCCAGAACTGTTTGACAGCGCTGCACACCTCTCCTCTTTCTCGGTCTCTCACTCTCCTGGTAGACTAGGACCTAGTGGTGCCTGGGAGAAACCAGCAGCACCAACACCATGACATCTGTGCCTGGGCAAGAGAGTGTATGTGTGAGTGGGCTTCATGTGCACTAGCTCCCTTTACATTACGTAAGGGCCTTTTCTCTCGCTCCCTATTTTCTCTATCAGGGTCCAGAGTAACTCAGGAGGGCTGCCATCAAAAACAAACTCCTGCCACCACAGCACAGAGCTTGTGAGGAGTGTTGCAAATATGAACGCAGCAAAGCACGGGAAGCAGGCTCGAGGAGAAGCAGGAGAGTGAAGCAAGGGTTATTAGTTAGGAAATTACAGTGCACTGGTCAGCGGCGAACAGTGCCATCAGTCCCTGTTGAAAACTAGAGTCAATCACAGGCACACACACACACACGCGCTCGCTCTGCTTTCTCGCAGATCGTTTCCCCCCTTGCTGTCACGTACCGAGGATGAAGTCATCTTTTTTTCTTTGCTCAAATTGTACCGCCGAAAGATGTCCTCCGCCCCCCCCCCTCTCTCCTCCTTCCCCCTACTTTTAGCTGCTGAAATCATCCTGAAAGAATGCCTTGCCGTGGAAGAACAGATGATTGGAGGAGGAGAAGGAAAGAGGAAACTGTGGTGTTTGAAGGGGCCTTTTTCACTTTGGTTTTTACGGCGAATCGTAACGAATTTGGGGGTATTACCGCTCAGTTCTCGTAGGCATTTTATTGCAGACTGTAAATGGATGCAAAGCCACCTATAAATCGTACGGGTGTGCATATTTGTAAACTTGTAACAGAGTGTGTTAAAGTATGTTTATACAGTGGGGAGAACAAGTATTTGATACACTGACGATTTTGAAGGTTTTCCTATTTACAAAGCATGTAGAGGTCTGTAATTTTTTATCATAGGTACCCTTCAACTGTGAGAGACGGAATCTAAAACAAAAATCCAGAAAAATCACATTGTATGATTTTTAAGTAATTAATTTGCATTTTATTGCATGACATAAGTATTTGATCACCTACCAACCAGTAAGAATTCCAGCTCTCACAGACATGTTAGTTTTTCTTTAGGAATTCCTCCTGTTCTCTACTCGTTACCTGTATAAAAGACACCTGTCCACACACTCAATCAAACAGACTCCAACCTCTCCACAATGGCCAAGACCAGAGAGCTGTGTAAGGCCATCAGGGATAAAATTGTAGACCTGCACAAGGCTGGGATGGGCTACAGGACAATAGGCAAGCAGCTTGGTGAGAAGGCAACAATTATTAGAAAATGGAAGAAGTTCAAGATGACGGTCAATCACCCTCAGTCTGGGGCTCCATGCAAGATCTCACCTCGTGGGGCATCAATGATCATGAGGAAGGTGAGGGATCAGCCCAGAACTACATGGCAGGACCTGGTCAATGACCTGAAGAGAGCTGGGACCACAGTCTCAAAGAAAACCATTAGTAACACACTACGCCGTCATGGATTAAAATCCTGCAGCGCACACAAGGTCCCCCTGCTCAAGCCAGCGCATGTCCAGGCCCGTCTGAAGTTTGCCATTGACCATCTGGATGATCCAGAGGAGGAATAGGAGAAGGTCATGTGGACTGATGAGACAAAAATAGAGCTTTTTGGTCTAAACTCCACTCGCCATGTTTGGAGGAAGAAGAAGGATGAGTACAATCCCAAGAACACCATCCCAACCGTGAAGCATGGAGGTGGAAACATCATTATTTGGGGATGCTTTTCTGCAAAGGGGACAGGACGACTGCACCGTATTGAGGGGAGGATGGATGGGGCCATGTATCGCGAGATCTTGGCAAACAACCTACTTCCCTCAGTAAGAGCATTGAAGATGGGTTGTGGCTGGGTCTTCCAGCATGACAACGACCCGAAACACACAGCCAGGGAAACTAAGGAGTGGCTCTGTAAAGAAGCATCTCAAGGTCCTGGAGTGGCCTAGCCAGTTTCCAGACCTGAACCCAATAGAAAATCTTTGGAGGGAGCTGAAAGTCCGTATTGCCCAGCGACAGCCCCGAAACCTGAAGGATCTGGAGAAGATCTGTATGGAGGAGTGGGCCAAAATCCCTGCTGCAGTGTGAACTACAGGAAACGTATGATCTATGTAATTGCAAACAAAGGTTTCTGTACCAAATATTAAGTTCTGCTTTTCTGATGTATCAAATACTTATGTCATACAATAAAATGCAAATTCATTACTTAAAAGTCATACAATGTGATTTTCTGGATTTTTGCAAAACCTGCAAAATCGGCAGTGTATCAAATACTTGTTCTCCCCACTGTATATATTTTCAGTATAAAGCGCTTGTTTGGGTTTTATGAGCATGCACAGTACTATTGCATGTGTCATTTTTCCATGTATGCATTAGTGTTGTACAAAACATTAAGAGCACCTGCTCTTTCCATGACAAAGTCTGCACATCAATATTAGGAAGGTGTGTGTAGCCTACTTTAAAATGTACACTTGATTTGTGGTGGATAGTGAGTTACGCCTCTCAACGTAAAGCACTACCTATATACATGCAAATGCAATCCATTACGATACAGTATAAATGAAGCCATCAATCACACACACTTGGACAGAGTTTTCACACAGGGTCCCTCAGTTTACCTCAAAGATCTCCTCACGGCAGACCTCGATGCGACAGTGTCCTGCCTGGGGCTGCTGATTGGACAGCTCCTGTCGGAGGATCTTGAGCTTCTGGACCAGGTCCCTCTTGTACTTGGGCACGGTGAGGCACTCGGCCTCCTCGGGGAGCTGGGCCGGGGACAACGCCGGGACCTGCGGTGGGGGCTGCTGCTCCTTCAACTGGTTCGACTGACGACTACTGGGGAGGGAGACCAGCAGAAATGCTCAATGTTAAACAGTACAAGACTGCAATATGAAATCAAACAAGACAATTGTAACACATGGAATGAAATGATTAACACCATCTTTCTCTCGCTTGAGTATTGTTTGTGGAGAATACGGGGTTAAAAGTACATAAATCTCAGCTCATGGTAGAGAGGGAGTTGTGGTCTGTCTGTGCCTTTTGCCCTCCACCACCTCATTCTCTCCTTCCTTCTCATTTTAGGTGCTGGCAGACTAATTAAATAGGCAGCCTTCGCTTTGTAAGACACCTCTGCTTCTCCTTTAAAGCCTCATAGTGCCTTCAAAGTGAAACTGGCGCCTTCGTCGGTGCCCTCTGCCACCCTGCCCCTGGCTAACCGCGGCTGGGGCCACCGCAGCCCTGGCTCTGTACCCACGTCAATCTATGCCCGTATGGGATGGTTACATGCCTGGGTGGGCCTCGTAAAAACACAATTCACCCCCCCCCCCCAAAAAAAAGGGCCAGAGTTTCCAACAGGACAGTACTGTACAGAAGACGGAGTCCCTAATAAAAGAACCTACTGTGCAGTAGCAGTACAGTTGCGGCCAAACAATGGTGGTTCACAGAGAGGAAGTTCTTTAAACCTGTGTCTGAGAGGGGAGGCCACAGGCAGAACAGAACATAGCCACCCAAACACCCACACTCTCACACACACACCCTCATTCTTCAGGGGTGGAAAAAAGAAAAAGCGTGTTATATTTGGCGTTCTCCAAAGTAAAACAGGCCCAGTGTTCCGCCAGTCCGTATCCCTGTATAATCAAGTCAGCTGGTATTTATTTTATTGGCAGTGTCGAGGCCCTTCCATGTCAAAGTGAGGGTAAGGCTCGGCTCGCAGGGCTGAAAACCACTAGGAACACACACACACACGGAAAAGAGGTCCTTAAACAAAATAGAATGAGTTTCTCTTGGCTCGGGTTGGGAAGCCCTTGAACCATATAATAAAACATAATTTGAGCGTTTTCGTCGAGGGCGCGCAGGGTAATTAAAAATAAATTTCGGTACAGTTAGCAGTCTCGGGTTCCCGATTCGGAATGACCTCGGCATATTTCTAACTGTAAATATAGAAGTACAAGTGCGGCTCAGTCGAAAGTCACTCTGGCGCGGAGACACACAAGGGGAAAGAGTCGAGGGTTCCTTTCTGTGACGAGCCTCCATGAAATACGACTATCCGGGTAGAAAGACAAACTTTCAAATTCAATCTAGGAGTATTATTGTTATTCCAAGCTAGAAGAACAAGGCGAGGAGAGAGCGAGCGACGCCAGAACAGGATTCACTGGACTAAAGCGGTCACTATCATGAAGTTGGCACAGGTTTGGTACCGAGGTCCCAGCGAATCAAAAGCTCCTTTATTGAGCCGGGCGCTGGAAGTACTACCTAGGTAGAACCTCCCTCTCCCTGGCCCTTTACACTTCGCCTGAACTGTGGGGAGAAGGCCCGCCAAGGGTCGTCCGAGCGGCACTGCCGTGCTGACTACTTCCCACAAAGGAGTGTGTGTTTGTGGCGCTGGAGCTCAACCCTCAATCACCAATCATCTCCCCTGGCTCCGGAAAGGAGGGGAGACATTCCCATTGGCAGTGGATGGGAAGGGATGGCCAAGTTCTCCCTAAGGGAAGACAAGGGAAGTATTGCACTATATAGGGAATAGGATGTCAGCCAATCACTACCCTAGCACCACAAAGGTAGCTTTCACAAGCCTGGGGCTGCCTCCCTGTCTCACACTCACACTCACACAGAGCCCCCATAGACACTGACAATAACACTCTGCTTACAGACAGGATGTTTATAGTATTTAGGCTACATAAAATATGCCTATAAGCCACAAAGACACAAACAAAACATGACAGACTAAAAATACATAAAGACCCATCCAAAGGCCTTGACAACATTGCGCTCTGTTTACAGATATGACGTTTACAGAATTTAAGTGACATAAAAAGGTGTCTATATGCCACACACTGTGATACAAACAAAACACAAAACTTAAAACATATAAAAGATCGCTTACAAAGACAGTTATTTTATTCATTTGCTGACCTTCATTTCACCAGGTAAGTTCGACTCCCCATTGCACACCAAATATAAACGACTCGCTTGATAAATATAACGCAGGCATTGACGTAATGCTGCAGAAATATAGAAGTTTAGTCAGGAACATACATGTGAGACAGACCGTGTGGCTGAGTGCATACCACAGTAATGTGGATGTGAGAGACATGTCTAGCAGTCTTGGAACCAGCTACCAGCCAGTCAAATATAAACCGGTCGGTGCTGCGTTGACAGAACAGCAGGTAAATGCCACTCTACCCGATCATACAAATTCATTCATTTTCTCTCTATTCTAGCGATTATTTTTCTATCCCGCCGACCACCAAACCACTAGCAGTGGGCTAGTCTGTCTTCTCACAGTCTCTATGATTATCGGATTCAAATGAATTCATCTCTCCATCTTTCTACTCTTCTCCATTACTCTTTCATTTACTTCCTCTCTCTTTCCTCCACATCCAATCACACCTCTCTCACAAATCACATGTAATTCTTCCCCTTACTATTCTACTCCTCTCCTTCTCTCTCCACTACAGGAGAGAGAGCGCGAAGGAGAGAGCGAGAGAGCGCAAAGGAGAGAGCGCAAAGGAGAGAGCGAGAGAGCGCGAAGGAGAGAGCGCAAAGGAGAGAGCGCGAAGGAGAGAGTGAGAGAACGTGAAGGAGAGAGCGCGAAGTAGAGAGCGAGAGAGCGCGAAGTAGAGAGCGAGAGAGCGCGAAGTAGAGAGCGAGAGAGCGCGAAGGAGAGAGCGAGAGAGAGGTCGAAGGAGAGAGCGAGAGAGCGCGAAGGAGAGAGCGAGAGAGCGCGAAGGAGAGAGCGAGAGAGGTCGAAGGAGAGAGCGAGAGAGGTCGAAGGAGAGAGCGAGAGAGCGCGAAGGAGAGAGCAAGAGAGCGAAGGAGAGAGCGAAAGAGCGCGAAGGAGAGAGCGAGAAGGAGAGAGCGAGAAGGAGAGAGCGAGAGAGCGCGAAGGAGAGAGCGAAAGAGCGCGAAGGAGAGAGCGAGAGAGCGCGAAGGAGAGAGCGAGAGAGCGCGAAGGAGAAAGCGAGAGAGCGCGAAGGAGAGAGCGAGAGAGCGCGAAGGAGAGAGCGAAGGAGAGCGAGAGAGAGAGAGAGCGCGAAGGAGAGAGCGAGAGAGCGAGAGCGAAGGAGAGAGCGAGAGCGAAGGAAAGAGTGAGAGCGAAGGAGAGAGCGAGAGCGCGAAGGAGAGCGAGAGAGCGAAGGAGAGAGCGCGAAGGAGAGCGAGAGAGCGCGAAGGAGAGAGCGAGAGAGCGCGAAGGAGAGAGCGAGAGAGCGCGAAGGAGAGAGCGAGAGAGCGCGAAGGAGAGAGCGAGAGAGCGCGAAGAAGAGAGCGAGAGAGCGAAGGAGAGAGCAAGAGCGAAGGAGAGAGCGAAGAAGAGAGCGAGAGCGAAGGAGAGAGCGCGAAGGAGAGAGCGAGAGCGAAGGAGAGAGCGAGAGCGAAGGAGAGAGCGAGAGAGCGAAGGAGAGAGCGAGAGAGCGCGAAGGAGAGAGCGCGAAGGAGAGAGCGAGAGAGCGCGAAGGAGAGAGCGAGAGAGCGCGAAGGAGAGAGCGAGAGAGCGCGAAGGAGAGAGCGAGAGAGCGCGAAGGAGAGAGCGCGAAGGAGAGTGAAGGAGAGAGCGAGAAGGAGAGTGAAGGAGAGAGCGAGAAGGAGAGTGAAGGAGAGAGCAAAAAGGAGAGTGAAGGAGAGAGCGAGAAGGAGAGCGAGAGAGCGTGAAGGAGAGCGAGAGAGCGTGAAGGAGAGCGAGAGAGCGTGAAGGAGAGCGAGAGAGCGCGAAGGAGAGAGCGAGAGAGCGCGAAGGAGAGAGCGAGAGAGCGCGAAGGAGAGAGCGCGAAGGAGAGAGCGCGAAGGAGAGAGCGCAAAGGAGAGAGCGAGAGAGCGCGAAGGAGAGAGCGAAGGAGTGAGCGAGAGAGCGCGAAGGAGAGAGTGAGAGAGCGCAAAAGAGACAGCTAGAGAGCGCAAAAGAGAGAGCGAGAGAGCGCAAAGGAGAGGGCGAGAGAGCGCAAAGGAGAGAGCGAGATCGAAGGAGAGAGCGAGCAGGAGAGAGCACGCGAGGGAGAGCGCAGGAGAGAGCATGCGAGGGAGAGCGCAAGAGAGAGAGCGCAAGAGAGAGAGCGCAAGAGAGAGAGCGCAAGAGAGAGAGCAAGAGAGAGAGAGCAAGAGAGAGCGAAGCAGAGAGAAGGAGGGCGGGAGAGAGAAGAGAGGAGAAGAAGAGTGAGAAGAGAGGAACCTCATTGCAGAACAGTAGTCTGCACTTTGGCGGATATCTCACATTCCTCTCCTTCCACATCCTCCTTTGTCTTTCGCTCTCTCATTCTCTAAATCTCTACCTCGCTCTGGTATACAACTATGCATTGAATTCCTTTTCCATCTTATTTTCAACCCTGTAAAGTGTGACAACTTTTTTCCTACCAAAGCACCATTAAGTATGGGCTCCGTACCGTTCTTTTTATCTAAAGGTCACACAATGCAACACAGCATACTGTCACCACACTGTCTCTTACAGCGAGGTAACACTTATCGTGAGCTCATCATCAACAGCATGTCCTCTCTGACAAACTTAAATGGCCTGAGGAATCCCGGCAAAAAACATTTATCAAGCGTGGGCCATGGCGGTTGTTGGGTGAAATATTCTGAAATCCTGGGGCTGATCGAAGACAGATGTGATGCTGATGGCAGGCCAGGCCTGGCTGCAGCACCGCTAGGCTAGCTAGCTAATATGTTTTCCAGCAGCTTCGAGCAGAGCTTTCTGGGATGGGCCAGTAGGGGTGTTACTGGAGCCAGGGGAGCCCTCAATGTTTGGAGGGGGTGACACACGCACACACAATCATAAACACATAATTGTGCAAACACACACACTCAATTCATAAACATGATTCACACACACACTTTGTCCACCCTCCCAGCCCCAGATAGCTCACTCTCCTCCCCAGACAGTGTGAACATCTCCATCAGACACATCAGCTGCATCATCTGGTCTCACTTTGCCTGTTTACTTGCCTGTCGTCAGTCAGTACGGACTGTTTATAGTTCCGGCTGAGAACCAGTCAGCAATCAAACAAGATGTCCGTGTTCTGTGCCTTTAAGTGCCTTTAAGTGCCTTTAATACCCAATAAAACATGATTGTGCGAGTGACAACAAAGCAATAAAATAAAGAAAATGTTGTCTTCATAGAAGTGTGCTGACTGAGGTGGTGGAAGAAATGTTGCCGAATTGTAGCCTTGTTTAAATGGAGTGTACACAAGTAGTCTGGGGGTTAAATTCCAGGGAGACACACAATTGGCTCTTGACTAACTGCCATCTGAGGAGAATAGTAACACACACACCTGTGCTCAGCACAAACACACACACACACTAACACGCACACAGGTGCTTAAAACCATACTCGTATCTACTTACACAGCTATACAGACCGCTCTCTAACAGTCTTTTGTAAAAATACTAAACAGCACTAAAACACTAGAATACGATATAGTAGTGGCTAGTGGTGTAACACACTTCTAGGTACAAGAAAGGCCTATACACAGCCAATTAAATAAGACACTATTGGATCCGACTGCTGCCACCAAATGTATATTATGCAAGTCAACAGTGTGTGAGTATATTACTTTGGTTTGCATTGCTTTACTTTTCCCTCATCTGTGGAAAAAAACCCACATTCCAAGTGTTCAAAAGCAGCTTCTTTCAGAGTGTTGCAAATCTTGCCCTCAAAAGGGAATAAGACTGTGTTGTGCACCAGCGTAACAGCAGACCTATAAGCTTGCTGCCAGCTTTTAGCAAACTGTTGGGGAAAAATTGTGTTTGACCAAATACAATGCTATTTCTCAGTAAACAAATTAACAACAGACTTTCAGCATGCTTATAGAGAAGGGCACTCAACATGTACTGCACTGACACAAATGACTGATGATTGGTTGAAAGAAATTGATAAGAAGATTGTGGGAGCTGTACTCTTAGATTTCAGTGCAGCCTTTGATATTATTGACCATAACCTGTTGTTGAGAAAACTTAAGTGCTATGGCTTTTCAACCTCTGCCATATCGTGGATTCAGAGCCATCTATCTAATAGAACTCAAAGGGTTTTCTTTAATGGAAGCGTCTCTCAAACATGTAAAGTGTGGTGTGCTGCAGGGCAGCTCTCTAGGCCCTCTACTCTTTTCTATTTTTACCAATGACCTACCACTGGCATTAAACAAAGCATGTGTGTCCATGTATTCTGATGATAAAACCATACACACATCAGCAACCACAGCTAATGAAGTCACTGAAACCCTTAAACAATTGCAGTCTGTTTTAGAATGGGTGGCCAGTAATAAACTGGCCCTGAACATCTCTAAAAACTAAGAGCATTGTATTTGGTACAAATCATTCTTTAACTGCTAGACCTCAGCAGAATCTGGTATGTGGCTGTTGAACAAGTTGAGACTAAATTACTTGGCATTGCCTTAGATTGTAAACTGTCATGGTCAAAACATACAGATTCAATGGTTGCAAAGATGGGGAGAGGTCTAGCCATAATAAAGAGATGCTCTGCTTTTTTGACACCACACTCCAAAAAGCAAGTTCTAGTTTTGTCTAATCTTGATTATTGTCCAGTCGTGTGGTCCAGTGCTGCAAGGACAGACCTAGTTAAGCCGCAGCTGGCCCAGAACAGAACGGCACATTTTGCTCTTAAATTGTAATCTGAGGGCTAATATTAATACTATGCATGCCAGTCTCTCTTGGCTATGAGTTGAGGAGAGACGGACTGCATCACTTCTTTTTATAAGAAACATTGTGTTGAAAATCCCAAATTGTTTACATAGTCAACTTACACACAGCTCTGACACACACACTTATCCCACCAGACATGCCACCAGGGGTCTTTTCATAGTCCCCAAATCCAGAGCAAATTCAAGGAAACTTACATAATTATATAGAGTCCTTATTGCATAGAACTTCCTTCCATCTCATATTGCTCAAATAAACAGCAAACCTGGTTTCAAAAAACAGATAAAGCAACCCTTGTGGCACAATGCCTCTCCCCTATTTGACCTAGATAGTTTGTGTGTATGCATTGATATGTAGGCTACATGTGCCTTTTTAAAAATGTATGTAGTTCTGTCCTTGAGTTGTTCTTGTCTAATGATGTTCTGTATTATGTCAATCTGTATTATGTTTCATGTTTGGTGTGGACCCCAGGAAGATTAGCTGCTGCTTTTGCAACAGCTAATGGGGATCCTAATAAAATACCAAACACCAAACTCACAAAGCTAGCTCCACTACCGGGGGCCATTTTGACACATATGGATACTATTTGTGCCGAATGACCAGATGTTGATTTCACAAACATGCGTCTCGTGCCAGTCGCTGTTATTGCAAGGTTTCAACTGAGAATTCTTATGAAAAAAATGTTTTCTTACTAAAATAAAAATGACACATTCTTTATGCAAGACAAGAAATTCAAGCTCCCTATATCATAGCTTAGATTTACCTCGTTCCCAACTGGGTTTAGCTACTGCCCTTCACCAGCTCCCTCTGTGTCCACCTTACTATGTGCAAAGCAGCGTGGGTAATAGCGTGGTAACTGGACTGTTCCACTGGGGCGCACGGCTGGTGTTTGATCAGCTGCTCGGGGGGGGGGGGAGTACCGGCATGCCCGCACAACACACACACACCTGCTGGCTTACTGCAGAGTGAGGACTAGCCTAGCAGCATCTGATCCACATTACATTGAGTTTCCTCAGTAGTGGAATGGCTCCAGCCCTAACCCCAGATCCAGCCCAGAGGCCTTTCATGGCATACCTGAGGTTCAGCTGAGGCAGCGCGCTGACAGACTGTTTGCGCACAGACAGCCAGGAGTGTGTTTAGTGAACCTGAATGGCATCTGTGAAAATCAACAGTGGCGAAGCTACACACACAGACGGCCCACTGGTAGGGTCACACGTTGTTAGCATTTTTTTCAGTCTGAGTCTTACGCTGCTGTCGTGATGTCTGTTTGTGAATATAAGTATGGTGAAAGGTTGCTGAGTTTGCACACACACACGTGTCTGGTTGAGTGGTGTGTCAGTGTTGTTATTTGTCACCCCTGAAGTGTGGTGTGTGTGTGTGTGTGTGTGTGTGTGTGTGTGTGTGTGTGCGTGCGTGTATGTATGTATGTATAGGGAGGAGGGTTACCTGAGGTTAGTGTTCTGGCTCTGGCTCTCCATGGCCACGCGGGAACCGTTTGGACCAGGGCCGTTTGGACTAGGGAGGAAAAGAGGGAGAGAGCAACAAACCAACAGTGATATAAAATGGGACAAAAAGATCTGACGCCATCACACAGCAGATGGATTCACTAACAGCAGGCAGAACGCTTCCTCAACATTTTTGCTACCAATTTACTGTAATCTAGAAAATAAGCAAACGCAGTGTTTTCAGCTAAAGGCATGACCCCTGAGTAGACCACTAGATAAAAAGTAAAGACCCCAGCTCGAGTCAAAGGTCACAGCCTGAACAGTGACAGTGTTTGCACTCACTTCAGGACCAGGTGGAGGTTGGCGGAGAGGCGCGGGTCGGTGAACTGCGTGGTTCGGTTGTTGTGGTCCACAAAGTAGACGCGTCCCGTGGCCGTGTTGCGGATCTCCCAGCCCGACGGCAGAGGACCCAGCTCCTCACAGTTGACGTTGCTCAGATCCCTGGGCATGAAAATAGGACCACAGGAGACCGTGAAGAGAACTAAACCATAACCACGTAAACCCATCGCTCACTCAACCTAGGGTGCTAAAACAACAAGGGTATAACACAATGAGCATAATAATACAGTATTTACTACTATTATCATTATACTTTATTGAGTATTAATCTAGGTTAATGAGAGTATATTATCTTTTATAGTGTAAGAACCAGGCTATTATAGTACAAATCGTAAACACAGTCACTACTGTTAGCAGTCTTTATTCTACCAGTTAGGTAGGATTATTGAGTGCAATTTGTATTTTCTAAGTACACAACAAATCTTTTCTTCCAAGTATAAAAAGGACATCCCAGAGGCATGCCTAAATTCAACTCAACAGAGTTGGATCGATCGCAAAACATCTGAGAAAACACTTGAATAAATTCCAAAAACTCCCTATCGGTCTCTACTCCCCCATAGACCTACATTCTTTGCTGTTGAAACCTAAAACCCTGAAGTGGGATGTATTAACTGTCCACTAAGGACTCATCACTAAAGCAGTCTGCACATGCCTGGCTAAGCTGTTTCATTACATAATGGGTGTTTGTAACTCGTTCTGGGCGAAATGACCATGATTCAAGGTTGAATCTTAAGGATATTGAATCTCTGAAGACCAAGACATTGATAAGTTCATTATTTGGGATAAATCGGTGTGCTTGTGTGTGTGTGTGTGCGTATTAGCGCATCAATGAACAAGAAATACTCAGTGGAGGTGGTTCAGGGTTCACAACCAGGGCGGTAGGTAGCCTAGTGGTTAGAGCGTTGGGCCAGTAACCGGAAGGTTGCTGGATCGAATACCCGAGCCGACAAGGTAAAATCTTTCGTTCTGCCCATGAGCAAGGCAGCCCCCCGCCCTTGTTCCTCGGGCGCTATGGATGTCGTTTGGCAGCCCCCTGCACCTCTCTGATTCAGAGGGGTTGGGTTAAATGCACATTTCAGTTGACACATTTCAGTTGAAATACATTCAGTTGGACAAGAAGAAAACAGACTGAAATATGGAGGTCTACCTGGACTTAAGAGACATTTTATGACCCGGGAGACAGACCAAAAAGACTTGTCAAAGTTTCTAGTCAGTGTGAAGGAGAGAGAGCGAGTGACAGCGACAGATTGCTTTACATATGGCTATTTTGACCCTTCATTATTGTTGTTGTCCCGTTGACAATATTGATTATTATTTTATTTTATTATTTTAATTATGTTAATATTGTAAATCTCCAAAGTAAGCTTTGGCAAATGTACATTATTACCTCATGTCAATAAAGCAAATTGAATTGAGAGAGAGACCGAGAGAGATGGAGGTGAGTGTGTGTGTTCATAGCAGTGTGTACCTGGGCACTCGAGGGTCGTGCCATGTGCTGACGCCCGTCTGGGTGTGGAGGAAGTACACCTGGCCCTGCTGCGTGGTTCTTTGCTCTGTGGGGGGAGGGGGGGGCACAAAAAGACAACGCCGTGAGAAAAGCGGAGGCAATCTTAAATGGCACACCCTTTTGTTCTTCAATTCTTTCAACTTAAACGGCACACAAATCAGTATTTATGTTCCAAAAATCTGGACAGGACACCAGCGTGAACCACCCAGTATGAGTGCACTGACGGTGACAGGGCACCAGTGTGTGTGCGCGCGCGAGCGCGCCTCGTGCATGCACATGTAGTCCCTCATTCATCCCCATTAACCCTGATTTCCTTCCGGCACCACATATTCCACCCAGCTCACCGCTCACTCCCTCAGTTCCACCCAACTGGTCAAGAGTCACTGACTGAGTTGAAGGAGAAAAACGCCCCCTGGCCTTAAGTGAGTCACCTCTGCCAACCTCTGCCAAGAACATTGGGCATTTTCAGGGGCATGGATCACCGCCATTCTAACTGAATGGCATTCATCACCACCCTTATCATTTCCTTCACAGACTCTCTGGTTCAGTTCTTCTACAGAGCTCTGTGTTGAGCCTGGAGTTTATGCAGTTCAACACAGAGGCCCAAGAGCTCTGCAGGAGATATACACTGAGTGTACAAAACATTCCGGGACATAGACCGACCAGGTGAAATGATAGGCTATGATCCCTTATTGATGTCACTTGTTAAATCCACTTCAAAACAGTGTAGATGAAGGGGAGGAGTCAGGTTAAAGGAGGATTTGTTAAGCCTTCAGACATGGACTGTGTATGTGTATACCATACAGAGGGTGACTGGGCAAGATGAAAAATGTCGAAGTATGGTAGCAGGTGCCAGGCGCACCGGTTTGTGTCAAGAACTACAACGCAGCTCCGAGTCTTTCACGCTCAACAGTTTCCTGTGTGTATCAAGAATGGTCCACCACCCAAAGGACATCCAGCCAACTTGACACAACTGTGGGAAGCATTGGAGTCACCATGGGCCAGCATCCCTGTGGAAAGCTTTCGACACCTTGTAGAGTCCCTGCCCCGACGAATGTTTGGTATACACCGTACATACTCATCATTTATGAACTGGCTAAGTTGTGTCGTATATTAAAATAGGAGGTAGAAATAGAGGATGGGGAACTTCCACAGAACAGGGAGATTGTGGTGACTGGTGGGCTGGCGTTGTAAATCAGTGTTTCGCTACAGCATATTAAATAATGGTGCAATACACTCGACTGTTGACATCCGACGTGTCAATGTTTTTAGTTGTATCTGTCCATATCAAATGAATCTGGTCCTCAGGCTAACCGCTACCATATATACAGAGAGAGAAAGAACTGGCTGGCGGACGTGATTACAAGCAAATAAGCCATTAAATACATAATTTAATTGTGTGTTGGTCTCTGGCTGTGAAAGTCAAATTGGTCCAGCACTGTGTGCATGGGGTGCTCAAAATAGCTGCAATCCATAGCAACAGCCTAGCAACCACCAGCCTGTAGTACTTAAATCATATTGCATAATGTATGTAATACGTTCCATCTGCATGTATAATGTATACAAGACTGAGGCTGTACAGAGGGAACAATAATATCTGACGCTTGACAAGGGCAGATGTTGACCAAAAACACCCAAATGAAAACCAGTTCCCCTCGAATGCACCCTTTCACGTAAACCTGTGAGAGTCAAACACATGGGGGAAATGTTCTTTCTCTCCCTTCCCTTCAATCGCTCTCCTCCTCTTTGGCTCGCTCCCCCTCTCCATCTCTCCTTTGTGGGAATATCACTCCGCACTGCGAGAACACTTTGGAGCGCTGGGAAGTGTTCGCAAACACGGGGAAGCGAGGAGAAGAGGGGTGAGGAGAGAAGAGGGGCCTTGAAAACACAGCCTGCGCTGATTGCAGCTGTCATGATGTGGTGCTGTGGGAAGAGGGAAGCTGAGAGAGGGAGGAAAGGAAGGAGAGAGGGGGAGGGAGCTGAGAAACATAGGGAGGGACAGAGGGATCTAGAGAGACAGGGAGGGGGAGAGAGGGAAGGAGGGATGACGGCTGTGGTTGCAGCAGCAGGGAGATTGTTGTACTACCCTCTCAAAGGCTGACAACAAAGCCATGTTTGCCCTGGTATTACGCTGCTACAGTAGAAGTCGGAGGTTTACATACACCTTAGCCAAATACAGATAAATTCAGTTTTTCACAATTCCTGACATTTAATCCTAGTAAAAATTCCCTGTCTTAGGTCAGTTAGGATCACCACTTTATTTTAAGAATGTGAAATATCAGAATAATAGAGAGAACGATTTATTTAAGCTATTTAAGCATTCCTAGTGGGTCAGAAGTTTACATACACACTCAATTTGTATTTGCTAGCGTTACCTTTAAATGGTTTAACTTGGGTCAAACATTTCGGGTAGCGTTCCACAAGCTTCCCACAATAAGTTGGGTGAATTTTGGCCCATTCCTCCTGACAGAGCTGGTGCAACAGTCAGGTTTGTAGGCCTCCTTGCTCGCACACGCTTTTTCAGTTCTGCCCACAAATGTTCTATAGGATTGAGGTCAGGGCTTTGTGATGGTCACTCCAATACCTTGATTTTGTTGTCCTTAAGCCATGTTGCCACAACTTTGGAAGTATGCTTGGGGCCATTGTCCATTTGGAACACCCATTTGCAACCAAGCTTTAACTTCCTGACTGATGTCTTGAGATGTTGCTTCAATATATCCACACAATTTTCCTCCTCATGATGCCATCCATCTATTAAGTTCACCAGTCCCTCATACAGCAAAGCACCCCCCCCCCCATAACCACAGTTGGGATGGTGTTCTTCGGCTTGAAAGCTAAAAAAGAAATTCTCCCAAAAAATACGATCTTGTCCCCATGTGTAGCTGCAAACCGTAGTCGGGATTTTTTATGGCGGTTTTGGAGCAGTGGCTTCTTCCTTGCTGAGCGGCCTTTCAGGTTATGTCAATATAGGACTCTAGGAGACAGAACACATCTCCTTCCTGAGCGGTATGACGGCTGCGTGGTCCCATGGTGTTTATACTTGCGTACTATTGTTTGTACAGATGAACGTGGTACCTTCAGGCGTTTGGAAATTGCTCCCAAGGATGAACCAGATTTGTGGAGGTCTACCATTTTTTTTCCCCTGAGGTCTTGGCTGATTTCTTTTGATTTTCCCATGATGGCAAGCAAAGACGCACTGAGTTCGAAGGTAGGCCTTGAAATACACCTCTAATTGACACAAATTATGTCAATTAGCCTATCAGAAGCTTCTAAAGCCATGACATCATTATCTGGAATTTTCCAAGCTGGTTACAGGCAGTCAACTTAGTGTATGCAAACTTCTGACCCACTGTAATTGTGATACAGTGAATTATAAGTGAAATAATCTGTCTGTAAACAATTATTGGAAAAATGACTTGTGTCGTGCACAAAGTAGATGTCCTAACCGACTTGCCAAAACTATAGTTTGTTAACAAGAAATTTGTGGAGTGGTTGAAAAGCGAGTTTTAATGACTCCAACCTAAGTGTATGTAAACTTCCGACTTCAACTGTACGTGGACACTGCAGGGTCCATGACTTCCTTTCACTGATAATTACAGTGTGTGCCTACATGTGTGCGTACGTGTGTGTGTGTTCATGTGACACTGTAGCTCTGAGTCAGGCCAGTTGAGGTGTGTTTATGTAAGCATGTGACTGTGCTTACAGAAGCCTTTGGCACATCATGCTGGCTGAGTGAGCGAGCGTGTCTCTCTCTCCTCGATAATGAGTAACTGTACACATATCCCTTAGGTAGGTCAGGCAGAGGGTGTTGTGTGTCTCTGACTGCACCCCTGTCCTCTGCCCTCTCCATATCCCTTAGGTAGGTCATGCGGGTTTGTGTGTGTGTCTGTAACCACATCACCTGACCACCATATCCCCTAGGCAGGTCAGGCAGTGTGAAAATTAGTGTGTATACATTAGTTATGTGAACGTGTGTGTGTGTGTTAGTGTACATGTTTGTGTGCAGGTCTTTGTATGCCTGTACGTTTTTTTTTGTGTGTGTGGGTCTCACCGTATCCCTCTGGCAGGTCCGGCGGGGTGTGGAGGTGGGTCCTGCTCATGTAGTTCCTGTGTCTCTGGGAGCGGACGCGTCTCTCCTGGACCCGCGGGTCACTGCCACTGCTAGGCAGCACACCGATGGCTGCCCCGTTGGGTGTCAGGATCGGCGTGTTCTCATCCACCACGCAGCTGAGGGGCCGCCCGGAGGGGCTGGAGTACTCAGACGCCGGCCTGGAAAAGGGGGAGGTGGACAAACACAAATAATGAGATAATATCTAAGAAAGTGTGCACATTTGATGGGGTATTGTTTGTTTGTGTGTGTGTGTGTGTGTGTGTGTGTGTGTGTGTGTGTGTGTGTGTGTAACCGTGTGACGGCGTCAGACTGTTTGTCCCCCTGCCTCTGTGTGTGTGTGTGTGTGTGTGTGTCTCAGTGGCAGTCTAGTCCATGAGAGTGGCAGGAAAGCAACTGATAAGATGACTGGTCAAAGGGAGCGAGAAAAGGAGAGGAGAGAGCCCCCCCTCCACTCCCCTAGACCACTTTGTCTGGCCATCCAGGGCCGCTGACGCCTTGGTTCCCCTTCGACAACCCCGCCCCACGCCTTAACCCCTGCCTCGCCCACCTCCTCTCCCCTAACCCAATCCCACCCCTCCCGCTTAAAGAAAAATAGGAAGGCCAGCTCCAGAGGGGTAATTTATTTGTTTGCTTACTTCCTTATTGGCTCCACTGATACGGGGGCCAAGTAAGGAAGGCAACCGTTGTTCCAGGAGAAAGGTGGGCCAAGCCAAACCTAGCTGGCCCTATTTGTGGGACTGAGCCTTTCAGGAAATTGATAGGAACTCACTCATTAGGCTGCCCTGTGACTGGTTTGTTTTCCTTTTACAATAGTGCATGGATTGCCTATTTTCTGGGTCAGCCAGGCACAATATACTACCAGACAAGCTTGGGGTTGTTGTGGCATATAAGCAACGGTTTCCCTTAGGACTTAGATGGGAGAGGTTGAGTGCCCTTTTTAAGGGAAACGTAAGGAAGATAGACTAATAAACAGGCCAGAGGTGAAGAGGGAGGTTGATGCTGTGTTGTATTATAAAGAATGTCTGGACTATTTATGTAAATTACAGATGATGGATTTGACCTTTGGTACTCAGTGTGTGAAGAAACGGTCTGCTGGATGTTGGCAGCACTCCAGGGTCAGTAGCTTCCATCTGGTGCAAAGGTAGGTAGGTAGGGTGTGTGTGTGTGTGTGTTGACGTACCGGGTGGGCCTCTCCCATTGCGTGGTGCGTGTGATGTGGTTAAGGTACTGGATCCGACCAGAGGCTGTTCTCCGCTCCTCCCAGCTGATACAGACGGACAGACACACATGAAGACAGACACAGTGAGCAACAGACCAAGGAACAAGTATTTCCATATGCATTAGAATTGTTTTTATCCAACCAGATTCAATATGCCCCTATTCCAACCAGATTCAGATCAACTTTCAAGCTAAACCTTATACAATAACAAACAACTATCTCTACGTAGAAAACAATGTAAATCTAATAGCGGATTTATGCTTGATCCGGCAATCCGGTTTGCAGAGGCGAAATCGAGCCCCTCACAAATTTTGTAACAACTAAGAGGGTTCCGTATAACATCGACATGACTGGTTGATGGTAGGTGGGGGCAGGAAGTCCTGTATAAACACAAACTCACTTCCTTGACAACAGTTCTGCTCAACAGCTCTGCTACACAAAGTGAAATAAGTATGAATGCCCTGACTTAAAATGCTGTACGGCTAACGCCAGATTGGCCATGCAGCGCCTCTCATTGGAAACACGCAAACTGGTACATAATGTAGCTTTAGTCTTAAGAAACATCCAGAGGCCTTACCCATCAGGTAAATCATTATCAAACAGACGGCTGCAGTCCACCACGGGGCCTCCTGTTCCGATACGGTCTCTGGACTGTAGACTCACTGGAGACAGGTGACGACAACAGCAGCAGTTAGAACAATATCATGCAATGCTGTATAACTAAGGCCATGAGAATGAGATTATCCTAACCGTAACCTGACCAAGGGAAACTCTCGACCCTAGTTGAACTGGGGCTTAGTGTTCTTCCTGGTCAGGTCACAGTCTGGAAAAGAACTCCAACACTAAAAGCAGTGTGTGGTGAGGTAAACCCAGAGTACTGAGACACCGGATCCAGAGAGCCCCGTCTGCGTTGTGCAAACAGACTCCGTGGAAACCTAAGAGGTCAAAGGTGGTTTTACTTAGAAACGAGACGACGAGCTACTCAGACAGTCATGGCTTTCCTTTCAGACAGTCCGATGATAGTGGCGAAACATCCACCAGACCTGTGGTTGTGTCAGACAACCACAGGTTGGGCCAAAGTGTGTTTTTGTGTGTGTGTGTGTGTGTGTGTGTGTGTGTGTGTGTGTGTGTTCTTGTATGCGGTCCATAGCACTGCACAGATCTACTCACCAACTATCTGGCCTCTCACTGTGTCGTTGTCATTGGGGCCCAGCTTGTTCAGGTCCAGTCTCTGATCTGTGGGGTTAGAAGAAAAACAATATTAATGAGCAAAAAATTACTTATTATTCCCCAAGGGAATTTCTAAAGCTTAATGGAATTATATCTGTCTGGCCTTAGCATTGAGTAAGGACAAGACAAACACTGCTATTACAATACTGCCATGTCATCACCACAAGAGCAACATCATACCAGCCAGCAGCATCCCACTGCAGGCTTGCCTCTGAAGCTAAGTAGGGTTGGTCCTGATCGGTCCCTGGACGGGAGACCAGATGCTGCTGGAAGTGGTGTTGGAGGGACAGTAGGAGGCACTCTTTACCTCTGGTATTAAAAAAGATCCCAGGGCAGTGATTGGGGACATTGCCCTGTGTAGGGTGCCGTCTTTCAGATGGGACGTTAAACTGGTGTCCTGACTCCATGTGGTCACTAAAGATCCCATGACACTTATCGTAAGAGTAGGGGTGTTAACCCCGGTGTTCTGGCTAAATTCCAAAGCTGGCCCTCATGCCATCTTGGCCACCTAATCATCCTCAGCTTACAATTGGCTCATGCATCCCCCCTCTTCTCCCTTGTAACTATTCCCCAGGTTGTTGCTGTCAATAAGAATGCATTCTCAGTCAACTTACCTGGTAAAATAATGGTTAAAACACAATCCTCATACAACAAACCATTTTCCCTTCAAAACAAGAGGTGAAGAAAACTTTAATACCTTGGACAACAAGAGAAATATGAACAGATGACGACTAAGATAGTCAGAACACGACATCAAATCTGCCTATGAACAAGACCGTCAGCCAATGGAAGGAGGCCTACACTAATAAAGGGGTCTCCATTTCACAGTGCAGGCTAAGCCCTGATCCCAAATCAGCCATAGCTGCTCTCCCTCTACTCATCCCAAAACATCCTAGACATGTCAGCTCCTATTAACTAACTCTTTGGTCTGGGTCAGGGGGAGCAGAAAGTGAGAGCACACCCTAGGCTACGGGAGACAGGTGGTGGTGGTGGGGGGTGGTGGTGGTGGTGGTGGTGGTGGTGGTGGGGGGGGGGGTCTTCCTGACAGACAGCACTGTACTGTGGATTGGGGATCTGTTCCGGATACGTGTCTAGACTAAACAGGGACGGCCTAGGGGTTACAAGGCTGGAATAGTAAGCAGCTTTCAGAGGAGTAAAAAAAGAGACTAAGTGAAACTGTATCCTGGCCCTGCAAACATCTGAGGTGCATTGAAAAAAAAATAAAGCAAAGGGCGGGGGGGGGGGGGGGACAAGCTCAGATGAAAGGAAAGAGCAGGAGAATACAAAGGGTACGGGAACCAAAAATACCACACAAAAAAAACACGGCACAAATGTAGGCTTAATTACCAGTGTATCAACAGTATACATCTCTCTGTATACAAGTCTTGCCACCCAGACAGTGCATAGACTATATAACACTAAAATGACTGACCCATGTATAGATTCTATACATACCGTCCGCCATCACAGACGCACCAAAACCAGTTTAAATAAACTATGGTAAAATAAGACAACAACAAAAAGGAGAGAATCCTGAGGCCTGCCATTTGTAACAAGGACAAAGAGCTCAGAGGTTAGTGTCCAGTGCGTGTGTGTGTGTGATGCTACAGTAAGTTGCAGTACAGGAAGTTGTAGAGCTGTACCGGGCCAGACTGTTAGGAAACGGCGCGGCAGCAGAAGAGGCCCCTAGAGACTGTGGTGGCTGGACCACAGACAGACAGGCGGGCGGGGGCGGGTTATGTGAGGACTGGTGCTTTGCGACAGCCTGTCTCCCTTGTTGTCCACATCAGCAGCATTTACCCATACTGACTGGCTTCAGTGCCACACTGTCTGACTGACAATTTCTAGAGGACTCTCACCACTTAGGGAGAAAACCGCTGAGTGGTATAGATAGTTATACAGATATACTATAGATGGAGGGTGAGGAAAGTAGGGCAGTTAGATGTACAATTAGGACTACATCACAGCATAGCAATATACTGTAAGTGGAGCTAGTTTAACAGCCTAGCTAGCATCTTTAACCGTTAAATGTTATAGCTTGGCTGAAAAGAGCGATGCTCTATACCTATGGTTGTTCACTGCTAATGCTAGCAGTCGGGGTGGGACCCAGTCTGAATGCAGCAGCTAACGGCTAACAAGCTAGGTAAAACAAAGAAATAGACTTTCCAGTAAGTACTCATTAAGAAGCAGTCACTGAAAGAGTAGAAAAGGGAGACAGCACGTCTACTTCACACACAGTTAGTCTGTGTCTGAAGAGACAGCAGGCTGGGTGTGTGTGTGTGTGTGTTACCCTTCACGCTAGAGATGGAAACCCCAGGGAGTGTGTTTGAGCTGGCACCGCCAGGCGTGGTCGAGACTCCCAACTCCCAGGAGCCCCCTATCCCGCTCTCAATGGCATCCGTCTCACCAGGCCAGGCAGCGCCAACAAGCTCCGTGCCCTAGCCAGCCAGACTGGCACCTGATACCCAGGGAGGGAGCGGGCAGAGCGGCGCAGCGACAGTGCCAGACTCCCAGATGGACGTCAATCAATAGGGTTTAATGGCAGGTGTGTGTGTGTGTGTGTGTGTGTAGTAGGGCCTTCTAGGCAGTGGGGCAGGACAGAAGCCTGTCTTGTCTTTGATGTGGTCTATAAATCAGATCATGCGTTGCGTACTAGGAGTGGAATAATGATGAATAGAGGGGGGAATGTGTGTCTGGGTTTGAGTCATCATTGGGAGGTTTTTTGCTGTCTCACACTAGACAGACCACCGCTAGACAGACGCACACTGTGTAAAGCACGCTCACACACATTTTTGCTCAAATGTGCACGGTCCCAAATGAATTGTTGCTCTAATACATGCTTGAACGCACACACACACTTACAGCCGGTGTCTTTGAGGCGGTTGATGGCGTTGGAGAGAAGGCGTACACAGCCCAAGAAGCCGGCCCCCTGCTTCTTGTGAATCTTCTTGTGGTTCCACACACTGATGGTGATGGAGTCAGACTTCCCAATGTACCTGTGGATGATAGAGACAGTCCCTTTAATATGAGTCACTAAATACATAACAGACCAACCGATGTGAGTGAGTGAGTGAGTGAGTGAGTGAGTGAGTGAGTGAGTGAGTGAGAGAGAGAGAGAGAGAGAAAGAGAAGAGAGAGAGAATGTGAGCGAGGTAGTCGTTTTAATATGCATCTTTTAATATCTTTAAATGCATCACTTATAACACTGAGTGGGTCTGTGTCTCATCAGTGTGCTTTTGGAGTGCCGAGTCATTATCTCAGGGTAACAGCGAAGCTAATAAGGAGAGATGTACATCTCATACACACACACACACCTGCACATACATACCGAAGAGGATGACCTACTAAAGAAACAAGTGTGTACACAAAGTCACATCACAGAACGTATGGAGGGGTTCTGATGTCTAAATGACTCTGATTACAGTGTGCCAACTGTCCACGATGACGACGATGAAGCTGCTTGTCTGGCTATAAGGTCAGCCTAGTCATCATGAATCAGAGAGAGGAGAACCCCTTGTCTCCCCTCTCTCCTCTGCACCACAGTCTCCCAGACAGACAGCACTTACAGTAACACACACTGACTGGTCTAATTACAGCTTTCCCAACACTGCTGCCAACTCAGCCCTCCTCCATGGGTACGTATATATCATGAAGGGTTTCCTGGAGAAGAGTTTCCCAGAGCGCACATAGAAGATGCACATGGCCCATACTGTTAAAGGGAGTGGGGAGAGGTTGTCTAGTCAGTTTTCAAATTTGCTCACTCACAGCGTCTCCTTTTGTCAATAGACAAGTCAGCTCAAATATCTGATACTAATATCACTGGCAACTGATGTCTGTGGACGATATAAATGCTTCCATTGAGGAGTATGACTTTTTGCATAGTTCCGTCTTTAAAGGAGCGATGGACAGAAATTAAATGAAACTTTAATCTAAGCACATTAAATCTAAGCTGGTTTTTCTTTTCATATTAAAAGCCTTGCTTGCATTGTGGGTTGAAATTTCCACCTGCTGTCTGATCTAGATTTGGATAAAGGCTTCAAAACTAAGCCAAGTTACTCCACCTCTACACTGTGGTGGTAATGCATGGGCCAACAACATGATTTGGAGTGTGTGTGTGTTGCAAACCCAGGCTGCGTTTAAGGGGAAATGAGAGAGCAGACCAGACAGTGACCTAGCGTCTGGGGCTTTGAAAAAGAGGACAGGTAAACACAATTTCCTCAGTCATAATGACTTGAGGAAGACACACGTGTACACACACATTTGTGAAACCATGTGCAGTCTGGCTTTGCAGGTAGAGCCCGTGATTAGAAGAGTGCTTACCACAGCAAATTAAGGAGGAGAAAGAAAAACAGAGAGAGAGAGAGAAGGAAACCCTCTTGTCCGAGCATACGGCTAAGTATAGCTATATGATAATTCCACAGTATGGTAAGTATTACTTACAGAGCCTCAGTCTAGCTAGTCTGAAGAGCTTTTCATTTCAAGTGGGTGTAAGCATGCCAATCAGATCTCGGATCAGTTTACTCTTCCAAATCCCTTACCTCATTAGGGTGGAACACTTAACTGGCCTTCGATCAGTTTCTAAGCTGATAATTAAACAAGTTCGCCAATTCACTGGTTTGTGACTGATGGTGACTGGTGAGCTGGGGTGGCACAATGGGAGACATCTAGTCATGCCACTTGGTGCCCAGTCACGCCAGTCTGCCAGCTCAGATAGGGTTAAAGGTAATGAGGCTAGATATAGATGTCTAGACTAATCGACGGCCTAGACAGACTGGCAGACGACACCGTCACACATCCTCCCCTGGCGGCTGGCGAGACCAGCTCTGCCTTCTGGGATGACAGCACGGCAGCCACCTGCTCTGGGTTTCCTGTGCCGAGAGGGACGAGCGATTAGGGAACCGGGGAGGGAGAGAGAGGAGGCGGCTGGTGAGGAGGATAGCGTGGTCGGTGCAGTGAGAGGAGGAGTGTGAATGGGTTTTCACCAATCAAGGCCTCTGAAAAGTACAACCGTGAATCGCATCAATTAACTTCTCTATGGAAATATGAAATACCGCCTTTTACCGTATAAATTGATCAAGGGCTCTAACATACAGTATGAAGCTAAAATGGGTCACATATTCACCCAGATTGGATCCTACAGAGGGCAGCGACAGCGCTTACGGGCCTTGTGCTCTAAAACAACCCCTTTACTATTCATGACGTCTCTAGCTTGCCTAAGGGATATACAGTGCATTAGCATCCCATTGGGAGCTCCATCACCATCATCTCTAATGCTGCCTGCCCTGCTGCAGGCGCTAACGCACCGAATATGAAAACAGAGCGGGGCAGAATGTATGCTCCTCAAGCTGCAAACACAGTCTGAACTAATACATGTTTTGACAGCTCTCTCTTTTCTGGTTTAATGGCCTCTGTCTGCAAACGTATAACTAGATAAGTTACGCTGTAATTGCAAAATCAATGACTATTAGTGAAAACTGCAACGACAAAACTCAGCCTGTTTTGCAGTACACAAGCACCAGTCAATGGGTGTGTGTCACACACTCCTTGACTGTGCCCTATTTCTTCAATGTGTACACTCATACACTCAACCCCATGCATTTCAAACTAAAAGCATTGGATTGGTGTATTTCGCACACCAGTACCTTCCATGAATGTGCACATAGGGCGGATGAAGGATGTATTCTGCAGTAACTGTAATGACCTGTAGTCCAGAAGGCTACACTACAGTAGCAGACCCACGGAGAGGGGGCTGCTGGGTAGGCTGTGTGCTGAGCAATTAGCTTGGCCTGGTGTGGAGGGAGGTGTGGAGAGCAGTGGCAACCTGCCAGCCAACAGGCTGAGGCTGAAGGCTCCATCTGTGGCTGTGCTCCTTGGCATGTCAGCCATTTCCTGTGACAGAGCCCTGGGGTCAGGGGTCACTGGCAGGGGCGACTCCCCTAGGACCAGTGGAGAGGCAAGTGTTTGAAGACAAGCATGGTGGGGGGGGGGGGGCACACACGGAAAAATAGACACAGCGAGAGAGACAGACAGAGACATCTACATGTGTGCGCAAAGCTAGCAAATATGTCTTCCTGCTGCAGTGCCAAACGTATGTTTTTTTTGTTCTTTTCTTTCTTGGGGACCTAATTGATGATGTAACTACATTCTCTGTATTATTCAATCTGTGCATAGTGGTTTGGTGCCAAGACACCCACATCTCTGCATAGTTCCCCAATGCTTTTGTAACACACACACCCCTCACACACCCCTCTCTCCCCATTTCTAGCTTTCTCTCCTCTTCACCCGCTCCCTCCCGCTACATCCCTCTCCTGTAACGCCAGTAGGTCCTTTGAGTCCAGTGGCGATTACTCCCTAGAAGAGCATGTAAAGCTTGCTGCGCAACATTCACAACACATGGCTCATTTCAGTGCAAATATTCAGTCGGACAGTCGCAATGGTTAGACTAGAGTTGCGTCTGAAATGGCACCCTATTCACTATAAAGTGCACTACTTTTGACCAGGACTTTAGTCAAAAGTAGTGCACTACATAGGGAATAGGGTGCCATTTCAGACTAGCCTTAGAGTGAGCGTGCAGCAGCCCAGTCAAAAGGCCTCAAATGGTTTATGGTGGGTGTTCCTGCACATTAGCACGGGAAGGGAGGGTAACCTGCTGCATTCCTCGCACGCTTATCATAGCAGCACATGGAGACGCCACAGCTTAGTCAATGGAACCAGAACAGCGTGATAACATTGAAAACCATAGTCAACATGGGAGGTTGCGTTAGTAGTTGTCTGTAGTTCTTTGGCATCCATTATAGTTCCACCAAATCCAGACCCTAGTTCCTACACACGCCAGACGTTTCTCCTGGGGACGAGGTTATGGGATGAGGTTATACTATTACTTCCTACTAGGCACTTTTGAAGCTCTGAAAGGATAAATTCCACCTTGCTGAGACAAGCTGGAACTAGGAAGACATGGTGAAACAAGGGTTTATAGGTCTAAGGTGGTCCCCCAGTTTAGAGTCTTCCCTGGTGACTTACAGGTCATAATGTTGGTTCCACTTGGGGTCCAGCGTGTTCCTCACGGTGTCCGTGGAGTGGCATTGCCCCGAGCCGTCCACCACCACTTTGGCAAAGGGGTCAGGCAGCCCTGTGGAGGAGGAGCCAAAATGGAGGATTGTATTCACAACTGTGGATGGCATAGAAACAATGGAGTCAATGGAACTATTTTCACAGTATGGTTCATTTATCTAGCATGGAAAAAGTGTTGATATTAAATGGAGGATGTGTGCTTGAATACGTTTCTAGGTAACTGTATTCACAGGCTGATGGCATAGAAACAATGACTATGAACAGACCTAAATTCACATAATTTTAATTATCTAACATGAAGATATGTTATAGCTGAAATTGGATAGAAAACATGAGCTGGCGCACACCCAGAGAAAATTATTTTTCTGTAAAAGGTGCTGACTAAACGGCAAATAAACTATAAGCTATAAAAAAATAAAGAGTCGCAAACTCTATATATAAACTCCCAGTAATTTACTGGGTAAATCGGATTTACCCAATAAATTACTGGGAGTTTTATATAGTGTGTGCAAACTCTCTTTTTATAGCTTATAGCTGAAATTGGAGTCAAAATGCAGGACATGTATGTGCACGTCAAAATGATAGTTTCTATTGAACTGCATTCAAATACAATGGCTGAGTCATAAGACGGCATACAAAACATTCATTGTCAACGGACCTTTATTTACACTGTGACTCATTCAGATAACATACATAGGAAATACTGTGTGTATATGTAGTTGTAGTTGAGCAAGCAGCTCAGAAGCATGTCTTTCCACGCCAGTCTATTAGACTCTTTAGAAATATGATAATGGACGGTACACACACACTGCTACCGACCTACGCCAGATCAACGTGTCCCGCCCGTGTCATGTATAGTAGAAAGACCTGGAATAGATTGCTAGACGAGAGTAATGATGTGTATTTCAGTTGAGCTTATTCAGCAGTATTTGTAAACAAGACGTTGTTGCCAACTATTCACATCGGTGAGTTGCAATGTTGCAATCACTAGGCAGCCAACTGCATATAGGAAACAGAGTTCTCAATGGATCCACGTATATCACACGTGACACGACCTCACGATAGTTCAAATGACAATAAACATAACATTTATTAACATCATCCAGGAGAGCTGTATAGAGTGCGATATCATTTGGGCTTTGGAAACAAGTGCTTTCATAAATGCATGGCGCGGGCCTCGTTTCACATTAGCATTGTAATAAGCTTTCTCGCAATGAACCAGCCTTAAGACATTTAGTTAATTTACATATCGAATTTGATTGTTCAACATCCGTTTGACGATTTCTCATTTTGAGGCCACCTAGCGTGTCCTCTTTCCACTGCTGTGGTGCTGAATTACAGTGGGAATGGGGAGTGGTGCGGGCCGGCCCAGTCATGACTAGAAGAGATCCAGCTTTTGTCAAATGAACGTCAAAAGTTGAATTGTTTTGTATTTTAGCTAACTCTTTCCCTAACAATAACCTAATTTTCCTAACTTGCTACCAAAAGTCAAATCTGAAGTTAATTTGACAAAAGCTGCCATGACCGGCCGGCCCTGGTTATCGTACACAGCCATGTTTAGTTCGTTTTTAGGCTTACTTAAAAATGTTTGTGCCTAGGCTAAATTAAATTAGAAAGGATAGATTGTATTTGAAAACAGTTGTGTTTTGCTATTTATTAATGAAAATGTTCATACAAATAGCCTATAGGTCAGGTCGTTCGTAAATATACAAATATGATATTTTAAGTTGTGTTTTACTGTGTAGGAGACTTGTTTTTCCTACGCTAAATGTTTTAATATTTAAAAAATAATATTCATTGATGATTTATAGCAGGGATGAATACGCAACGGGTAAATGTTTTGCTTTTCAATAAAACCTGTCACGTTGGTACAAGAACAATGTTCTAGTTTATTTACAGGCTCTTTTATATTCTGTTAAGATTAATTACAATAATGTAAAATGTGATTTTGAGCCCCGTGGGTGGATGCCCTAATGAGTTACGCATATGGATGTCCGGGAAATTAAAATCTTGCCGGTCACGTTGTTCTGCACCAAATTTTCCTAACGGAAACTTGGTATGCACACGCACACACACACACACACACACACACACACACACACACAGAGACTGTGCTCCATAGAAATGACATACTGTGTGTGACTATAGTTAGGAGTACGTGTTGCTCCAGGCAATGATACCTCCCACAGGTCAAACTTGTTGAGTCACATTCAACCCTATGCCATACTGGCAGAGGAAGCAGGGACTTCCCTCTGCAGGTGTGTGTGTGTGTGTGTGTGTGGGGGGGGGGGGGGGGGGGGGAGAATGCGTCATTTACAGGAAACTGTGCCTTAGAAGCCCACAGTAATCCAATACATTCAAAGGAGATGTGCAACTGTAAAGCCTAAAGAATGTTCATATTCACTCGCTTTACCAAAATCCTACACTATAATAATTAGCCTACGAAGAGGACGTGCCTGTGCTTTGTGTTCCATCAGAGGTATTTATTTGTGATGGGTATCTCCGTCTCGCCATTATATAAAACTACACCAGAGCCTCTGGTAGCAGGGTAGCCTAGTGGTTAGAGCGTTGGACTAGTAATCGGAAGGTTGCAAGTTCAAACCCCCGAGCTGACAAGGTACAAATCTGTCGTTCTGCCTCTGAACAGGCAGTTAACCCACTGTTCATTGAAAATAAGAATTTGTTCTTAACTGACTTGCCTAGTTAAATAAAGAAAAAAGAAATACAAATAAATAAAGCGAATGTGAAGATAGTAAGATACAGAAACCCCACAGTTAACGACCGGTTAGCCTTTCACAGTCAGCCTAATGACCGAGTAACATTAAAATACTATTAAAACTACATTAATGGTTGCTCATCTGTGTCGTCAGGCATTACTAGCTCATCACCGACGCTCTTCTTCTTCATTGGATATCATCGGGGACTAGCGTCGATGTGCATCATGAGTTCTATCTTTAATCTGTATTCATCAGCCAATACTTCAGGCAGACTGAGCTCCTACGGGACTCCATCTACTGAAAGCTTCAAAGCCAGCCAGCTAGCTGACAATCCCATCCCAATGCACGGGGGGAGGACAGAAATAGGACTGATACAAAAAAATGGGTTACTACTCACGGAAGAAGTCTTTCTTTGACAAGTTCTTCGCACACAGCACTGGAAGAGAAGAGAAGAAGAAACATTAGATGAGCAAAAAATGATCCGTGTGGTACAATGGAAGAGCAATATTCTGGAGCTCTAAATACAACGCAAAGCAGCTGTGGGGGAAAAAACAAAAACCTGTGAGCTTATATATTAAATAAAACCAAAAGCACAACAGACGGCATAGGGGCACTGTTAGACCTCTATATGACAAGGCAAAGTCCGGTTTAGGCCTACACAAATAGTCTAAGCTACACTCCATTTCAATCCTTCACTCCAGGTATTTGGAGTCTGACAGATATTATGAAATGAGAACCAACTTTAGCTTGGAATCTGACCCCTGCCAGTACCTTGGATTCCTGCTCTGAATCCCAGACCCCTTTTGCGATAACCTCACTTTTGGGTGGTGCTCCCTCGGAATGTTCAACAGCTCAATTATTGGAGGATTTCTGGCTTGGCTCTACTTCGTCTTCATGGTTGCCGTGGGTAACCGCTGTTGTCTGTCAGCCTGTCCCCCCATTACGAGCTAGCAGAGAGAGCAGTTAAAGAGGCTTCCCTTGTAAAATATTGAGCAGACAAGCATTCTTTCCAATATGGAGCGAATCCCTGAGGTAAGCATCACAGCCAAGAGCCAACACACAATGGCTTCCAGAAGAGAAGCTAAGATGAGTTGCAGGAGCACTATGCCTAGCTCTCTCGCTCACGTATACAGTTCTCTTCACCATCTCTCCATCTCTGTAAATCTCTCTCTCCTGGTGTAATAGGGTCCAGGTGAGCCAAAGTGGGCCAAAGTCATGGAATGTCTTCCTAGTACTGCCAAGTTCTTATTGGGAGCAATAGAAACTCCGTAGGTTTGAGCAGTATACCGTATATACCATACACTGGGGTATTTGGAAAAAGCCACCGGATGTTTTTCCAATACCGTCAAAACTATTTATTTTAATTGTTTTTAATAAATTTGAATATTTGTAGCTACTTAAGTAAATACCTGCAGTCAACTTGTGCAATATGTTAAGAGAAAAATAACATTAAGCTTACGGTAGTCCCCAATCACATGGTGTTTGTTTACAAGCACACAATGACAAAAGACCGGAGCCTTCTGTGTCACTCACTGCTCTGCAACATGCGCCAGGTGATCTAATTACAGTATGGAATTCACAACTAAATGTTTGCCAGATAGATATCTTATAACTATTAAGTTAACGGTCTAAAATGTGCCAAATACTCTGCAGTTGTGCATTTGGTTTGCTAATTTAGTAGCAAGTTAGCCAAGTTGTTCATTTCTTCCAAAATCAAGCATTCACTTGCTAACAGCAGAGAATCCCCTCCTGGATCAGAGTCTTGCTGGATAATATTTAGTTACTTGTATAGTTTAGGTCAGAAACTGTAAAAATGTTTGCAATGCGCTCATTAGCATTTAGTTAGCATTCTCTATGGGATTTTACATCTCTGGATTACAGAGTATCAGTGGGGTTTGAAAACAGCACCCCTTGTGTTCAGTGCCAATATTACAGAATATCCCGGTATGGCACAAAGTCGGTATGAAGGTATGACAATCTGGATACGGCCCAAGCCTAAAACTACATGACACACACACAGGCTACTCTTAGTTCTACCCCCCCATCCCCTCCCAGCAGCCAGATAGCAGGCTACTACCCAGCCAGGCCCCTAGAGATTAGCCAGAGGAGTGGAAATCCATTCCAAGGAGATGTTTCTGAACCCTGGAGGTACCCAGTTGGCCGGTCTCATCAAGACCACGGGTGCTGATTGGGGGATATTAGGGGTGGAACAGTGGAGCAATGGAGGGGGGGGAAGGGATTGTTGAGGTAAGTGTGTAGCAGCCCCAGTATAGTCTAGGAGTCTGACCTCCATGATTTCTTAGCTCACCACGAGCCTGGAGGAGTCTGGGCCAGAGTATGACCCAGACAGATAGATGGATGACCCTGGAGAATGTGAGGACACAAAATGGAGGAGGCGAGGAGGGGTTTCCATCCATCATGTCACTGCTGTGTCTCAGTGTCTAGGCTACTTTCCTATGCCCACAAAGTGACAGGTGAAATGTAACAGTCGAGATGAGAGATAGTACTTTATTAATCGCCAAGGGGAAATGATCGTCATGGTATCCAACCTGTCTGGTATCCAACACCACAAAAAACGATTGACTCAGAAACACATGACTAGACTACACACGTACAACATTTGCCTACCTAAATTAGCGTAACTAAAATGATCCCCATACTGACAAGAGACAGGAAAGGTATTTTCTCTTGTAGGCGCTGGGAGGACAGACTGGGGGGGGGGGGTATTCTTTACACAGGCGGTCCTGGGGAATGCACTGCTCTCAAAGCCCACCTCATTACTCAAAGCTGTGGTATGCACTCACTCTCAATGTCCGCAGTGTCTGTCACGACACACACTCATTTCAACGTCCCAGACTCAACGGTCATTATTTATGCAGGGTGAAGAGTAGGGAGCAGGTGATGGGGCATTTTCCATTCCCATACCGCAACACACAGACACACACACTAGTTCTGGATGAGGTCAGAGAGTTGGTGGTTTGTGTAATTCTGTCTGTTTTGGGAAAGAAGAAAAGTGATAGCAGGGTGGGTAGTGGAACGAACCAGTCTCACCATGGAGTTATGTATGGAGGCTGGGGAGAAGCGCACTAAGCACTGACAGAGGCATGATACTTCCAGGAAAAGCCAGTCTGTCACACACACTGTCACGCTTACCAGTCCTCAACAGACAGACTGCTGGGCCAGACAACACACACACACATCCCGGAGACAACGTGAAAATTGATTACACACTTAAGAATGTCGAGAGAGGAAAAGACAGCCACCAAAATACCACGAAAATGACACAGGGAAGCACGAAGCAAGGAAGTTACGGCTCAAATAACGCAAGTTTAATCCGGAGACCAGGACAGCGACCAAAATTACACAGCCAATCGAACAGAATCACAACATCATGACACAGACAATCACAACACAAACCAAATTACACAGCGAAGACTAACAATCAGCTCGTCAGGGGAAATTACACAGCGAGAGCCGACAGTTTGGCTGTGAGCCAAGAACACAAGACAGACTAAACTGATTGTGCAGGGATCAAATGGACATGATGTCAGGATGAAATGAGGAGAAAACGAGTATCATAAGAGGTCACAGTCTTGGCTAAAGCAAGTGTAGGCGTATATACTGAAAATGGATTTGTGATTTTAAAACGCTAGCAACATGCTGTCAAAATCACACGAATTTCAGTCGAATTGCTAAAAAAAAAAAAAAAAAGCTTAGCTTTAGTGAATTAATCAGTCACTGTAAAGGTTAGTGACAGGCTGGATAGCCTGATCCTTAGGGTGCCCCTAACCACTGATACAGGGTAAGAAATGTGTTAATTCTCGTAATGTTAAGGTTAGGATTATGACCTGGTTAAGGTTAGGATTACTCTGAGTGAAATCTCAGTGGGACATGTCACAGTAACCTCCAGGGGAGGTCATAACCCATGGAGTTGGAACTCGGGAGGTCGTAACCCATGGAGACCTGATCAACCCTGCGCCCTTCCATTCACCACACCATAATAAAGTCGATACCAGTATATCTCCTGTTACCCTAATGCTAATGGAGAAAAAGGGATTACCTGCGCCCTGCTCCAATGTCTGACCATGCTAAAATAAAAGCCTATTTTCACCAATCACCACATCATTGACCTCCCAGATGCACTGTTACTGGGCAGAATTGACCACAAAGCTGGATGAAGGGGATGTTGTGAGAAGTGAAAGGGAACGCCAAGACTCAAGGATTTCTCTTATGTGAGCGGCTTCTCGTCAAATATGGATACCATTTCAAATTCTAGCCATTCTAAACGGGAGACAGCAGACACGATTCTTGTCGAGAACATTAATTCAGATGAATGCTGATGTTCTGCCTTTGAAGAGGCCTGTACCTCCCCATCATCTTCCAGTTTTTGTGGCACCCTGCCGAATAGAGCAATCATAGGGTGCCAAGGCGTGTACTTCCATGCCTCTGAAAGCAACTGTGCATGCCAAGGGGATATCTTGATTGTGTAAGTGTGTGTCCACTCCACCCACACACACACAGCTTTGCTAATAGTGTGAAGGCCTAGATAACATATGGACCACCCTCATGAGAGCCGTGCTGTGAGAGACTTCAAGCCTTTTAAACTCCATTTCACCTCTCTGGGTGAAGCTACACTCAGACAGAATACATATCTAACATGCAAAGATGTTATGGAAGCATCTAGATAGGAGAGGAAGTAGCACTCACACTGTCTTTAACACTAGACAGCTGTCTGTTGCGTCTCCTTCACACCAACATGCTGCATTATTAATAAACGGGTGAACTTTTCACCCCCGAAACTAAGCCATCCTCAATTTCTCAGTTCAGTTGAACTTTTCAACCCGGGATGGTTTACGTTTCCTGGAAAGTAATCTCAGCGATTGACTTCATAGGCAACACTTTTGGATAATGAGTGGGGATACAGAATTAAATGGCGTGATTGGGGGTGGGAAATGTCAAGATGACAACCTTCCAGTACATTAGCCTACAGGTCTATTGCCTAATACATTCGATTTTATTTGAAGAAATGAATCAACATCTATTTCAAAAATGGCGGCGGAAGAAATGGCAGCAGTTTTAAGGGCACCCAAACAATTGTGCTATTATGTGAGGGTTTTTGCGTTATTTGTAACTTATTTTGTACATAATGTTTCTGCAACAGTATCTTATGGCAAAAAAGAGCTTCTGGATATCAGAACAGCGATCACTCACCTCGGAGTGAAAAACAAATGTTTTTTCTTCAACAAGCAAGACGCACAGGACATTCTCCAAACACCCAACATCCCCGTTATTTGCAAGAGGAACCTACGCTGGTACAGAGGACAAAGAGCTGGATGCCTGGTCAGGAGTCGGAAAAGGCGAGTGGGAAAGCTGCCGTTACCGTCAATACTACTCGCCAACGTGCAATCACTGGACAATAAACTAGACGAGGTACGATCACGAATATCCTACCAACGGGACATCAAAAACTGTAATATACTATGTTTCATGGAATCATGGCTGAATGACGACATGGATATTCAGCTAGCGGTATATATGCTGCACCGGCAAGATAGAACAGCACACTCCGGTAAGACGAGGGGGCGGCGGTCTGTGCATATTTGTAAATAGCTGGTGCATGAAATCCAAGGAAGTCCCTAGATTTTGCTCACCTGTAGTAGAGTATATTGTGATAAAGTGCAGGCCACACTACCTGCCTAGAGAGAGTTTTCAGCTATACATTTCGTGGCTGTTTATTTACCACCACAGACAGATGCTGGCACTAAGACCGCACTCAGTAAGAGGTATATGGAAATAAGCAAACAGGAAACCACTCACCCAGAGGTGGCACACCTAGTGGCCGGAGACTTTAATGCAGGGAAACTTAAATCAGTTCTACCAAATTTCTATCAACATGTTAAATGTGTAACCAGGGGGGGAAAAAAATTCTAGATCACCTGTACTCCACACACAGAGACGCGTACAAAGCTTTCCCTCACCCTCCATTTGGTAAATCCGAACGCAATTCTATCCTCCTGATTCCTGCTTACAAGCTAAAATTAAAGCAGAAAGCACTAGTGACTCGGTCTATAAAAAAGTGGTCAGATGAAGCAGATGCTAAACTACAGGACTGTTTTGCTATCACAGACTGGAACATGTTCTGGGATTCTTCCGATGGCATTGAGGAGTACACCACATCAGTCACTGGCTTTATCAATAAGTGCATCGAGGACGTTGTCCCCACAGTGACTGTACGTACATACCCCAACCAGAAGCCATGGATTACAGGCAACATTCACACGGAGCTAAAGGGTAGAGTGAGCTGCCGCTTTCAAGGTGCGGGACTTTAACCCGGAAGCTTATAAGAAATCCTGCTACGCCCTACGACAAACCATCAAACAGGCAAAGCGTCAATACAGGGCTAAGATTGAATAATACACACCGGCTCCGACGCTCGTCTTATGTGGCAGGGCTTGCAAACTATTACAGACTACAAAGGGAAGCACAGCCATAAGCTGCCCAGTGACACGAGCCTACCAGACGAGCTAAATCGCTTCGAGACAAGCAACACTGAGGCATGCATGAGAGCATCAGCTGTTCCGGACGACTGTGTAATCACACTCTCCGTAGCCGACGTGAGTAAGACCTTTAAACAGATCAACATACACAAGACTGCGGGGCCAGATGGATTACCAGGACGTGTTCTCTGGGCATGTGCTGACCAACTGGTAGGTGTCTTCACTGACATTTTCAACATGTCCCTGATTGAGTCTGTAATATCAACATGTTTCAAGCAGGCCACCACAGTCCCTGTGCCCAAGAACACAAAGGCAACCTGCCAAAATGACTACAGACCCGTAGCACTCGCGCCCATAGCCATGAATTGCTTTGAAAGGTTGGTAATGGCATTCATTACAACATTATCCCAGAAACCCTAGACCCACCCCAATTTGCATACCGCCCAAACAGATCCACAGATGGTGCACACTCTATTGCACTCCACACTGCCCTTTCCCACCTGGACAAAAGGAACACTTACGTGACAATGCTATTCATTGACTACAGCGCAGCGATCAACACCATAGTACCCTCAAAGCTCATCACTAAGCTAAGGATCCTGGGACTAAACACCTCCCTCTGCAACTGGATCCTAAACTTCCTGACGGGCCGCCCCCAGGTGGTGAGGGTAGGTAGCAACACATCGGCCACGCTGATTCTGAACACTGGAGCTCCCCAGGGGTGCGTGCTCAATCCCCTCCTGTACTCCCTGTTCACCCACGACTGCATGGCCAGGCACGACTCCAACAGCATCATTAAGTTTGCAGACGACACAACAGTGGTAGGCCTGATCACTGACAACGACGAGACAGCCTATAGGGAGGTGGTCAGAGACCTGGCCTGGGTGGTGCCAGAATAACAACCTATCCCTCAACATAACCAAGACTAAGGAGATGATTGTGGACTACAGGAAAAGGAGGACCGAGCACGCCCCCATTCTCATCAACGGGGCTGTAGTGGAGCAGGTTGAGAGCTTCAAGTTGCTTGGTGTCCACATCAAAAACAAACTAGAATGGTCAAAACACACCAAGACAGCCGTGAAGAGCGCACGACAAAGCCTATTCCCCCTCAGGAAACTAAAAAGATTTGGCATGGGTCTGGAGATCCTCAAAAGGTTCTAGAGCTGCAACATCGAGAGCATCCTGCATCACTGCCTGGTACGGCAATTGCTCGGCCTCTGACCGCAAGGCACTACAGAGGGTAGTGCGTACGGCCGAGTACATCACTGGGGCTAAGCTGCCTGCCATCCAGGACCTCTACACCAGGCGATGTCAGAGGAAGGACCTAAAAATTGTCAAAGACCCCAGCCAACCCAGTCATAGACTGTTCTCTCTACTACCGCATGGCAAGCGGTACCGGAGTGCCAAGTCTAGGACAAAAAGGCTTCTCAACAGTTTTTACCCCCAAGCCATAAGACTCCCGAACAGGTAATCAAATGGTTACCCGGACTATTTGCATTGTGTGCCTCCCCCCCAACCCCTCTTTTTACACTGCAGCTACTCTGTTTATCATATATGCATAGTCACTTTAACCATATCTACATGTACACATTACCTCAAATCAGCCTTGCTAACCGGTGTCGGTATGTAGCCTCGCTACTTTTATAGCCTCGCTACTGAATATAGCCTGTCTTTTTACTGTTGTTTTATTTCTTAAAACTTGTTGAGGATAGGGGGCAGTATTTTCACTTTGGATGAATTGCGTGCCCATAGTGAACTGCATCAAACTCTGTCCTAGATTGCTAATATATGCATAGTATTATTACTATTGGATAGAAAACACTCCAAAGTTTCTAAAACTGTTTGAATTATGTCTGTGAGTATAACAGAACTCATAGGGCAGGCAATCTTCCAAACAAGAAGTGAAATTCTGAAAGTTGGGGCAACGTCATCGCCCCCTCCTTTCCCAACAAGATATGGATCTGGAAGCACTTCCTACGCCTTCCACTAGATGTCCTCATTCAGTAGAAAGTGTAATGGAGCATTTGCTGTGAACTTTGACCTAATGGGAGGGAAAATAGTCAGTGTCCAGACAGAATGCCATTTTCCTGTGGCGCATTTCTCTGTGGGTGCTACCGCTGTTCCATTCGGCTCCAGATGAAAACGTATGATCCGGTTGGAACGTTATTGGATATATATGATAATAACATCCTGAAGATTGATTCTCTACTTAGTTTGACCAGTTTATTCGACATGGAATATATCTTTTGGAAGTTTTCGTGCAAGTTTTCTTGGACCAGCAGTCAGTTTTTGGGCACGTGAGCTGAAAGTGATAGCAAATGCATCTACTTGGACACTAGTATTGGACATTATGGAACAAAACAACGATTTATTGTGGAACTAGGACTCCTTGCACTACATTCTGATGAAAGATCATCGAAGGTAAGGGAATATTTATGTTGTAATTTCGTATTTCTGTTGACTCCAACATGGCGGTTACGTCTGAGCGCCGTCTCAGATTATTGCAATGTTAGGCTTTTTCCGTAACGTTTAAAAAAAATCTGACACAGCGGTTGCATTAAGAACCAGTGTATCTTTAATTATATGTAGAACATGTATCTTTAGTCAAAGTTTATGAGGAGTATTTCTGTTATCTGACGTAGCTTTCTAGAATTCCTCCGGATATTTGAGGAATTTCTGAACATGGCGTCAATGTAAACCGAGATTTGTGGATATAAAAATGCATATTATCAGGGAGTTCCCTGAGGGGAACCTTGCCCCAACAGGTTTTAACCTACCTATTGTTCACCTAATACCTTTTTTGCACTGTAAGGTGAAATGTTGTATTCGGCGAACGTGACAAATAAACGTTGATTTGATTTGAGCATTAGGTAGGCAGCTATGTATTTTACAAAACAGAATAGGCTGCAGCTTCCATGGGTTAAAGCAGCGTTTCCCAAACTCCGTTCTCGTTTTGGTTTTTGCCCTAGCACTACACAGCTGACTCAAATCAAAGCTTGATGATTAAGTTTATTATTTGAATCAGATGTGTAGTGCTATGGCAACAAAAAAAAACATGCAACCCTTGGGGTCCCAAGGACCGAGTTTGGGAAACTGAGGTGACCACTTCTCAGCCCAGCCTGAGGACCAAGCGTTCTCAGATGTTGACCTGGGAAACAGGGGTCAGTGGAGCCTCTTGCAAACACAGAACCTGCTGACAGCCCATGTCAAACTAGCAGGAATCCTCTTTATAAGCCTTTTCTGAAGGGGATACCCTGAAGATCACGATTCCCCAACCCTCTCCTTCACATATTTAGTTTTAAACCTAAACTAGCACCCCTGATTCAATTAGTCAACTAATCATCAAGCCTTTGACTAACAGGTGTGAAACAGGTGTGCCAGTTTAGGGTTAAAGCAAACATTTGAAACGTCTGGGGGCGGTGCCCAAGGAGAGGGTTTGGAAACCCTGCTGTAGATGGTCACTCCTAAAAACGTGATTTAGGCTTGATCCGGAAATGCAGTGCGGAGGCTCCGTACGGAGGGTCAATTCCCAATCTGACCCTGAAACCATCACGGCTAATAATCCCCAGTTTACAATTGGCTCATTCATCCCCCTCCTCTCCCCTGTAACTATTCCCCAGGTCGTTGCTGAAAATGAGAATGTGTTCTCAGTCAACTTACCTGGTAAAATAATGGATAAATAAAAAAATAAATAAAAGACAACCACCATAACGTTTGCACATGCTTGAATAGGCCTACCTCCTGGCCAAACCAGTAAAGAGAGGGTTAACAACTTTATCTTCCAACTGAGGGTGAGGAGGCAAGAGACAGTGGCCACTCAATGCACTGTCCAGACACTGAGACATCACCATCCATCACAGAGGTCAACCTAGAGCTCCTCTCCCCTCCATTATGAGTTATACCGGAGGGCCACGTCACTGCAGGCAGACCGTCATCCGACTACTTACTCAGAGTATTGAAGTAGCCAAGGGCATTGATCTCACCGTCTGAAACAATAGCCATTGTGGATGGTGGATGTGGACGTTAGCTCTGGATGAGGGCTCAAGGGTCATTATAGGGGCAGGAGTGTTTCCTGAACAGCCTGACCACAAAAAGCTCTGTCCCTCTGGCAGACACAGGACAGAAATTCTCACTCTGTCTCTATGCTGACAGTGTACCTCACTATAAGCTTTGTGAAGTCGAGTGGGGAACATATGTTGCAATAAGCCGATTCTAAAAAAAGGACACATCCACACTGCACAGTGGAATAATGTTCAAACAGCCTTGAAGGACATCTGTGTTGTCCAACATGATGAAATTTGAATAAGTGAGTCCAATGAGGGAACTAACTACAACCACCCCAGGCCTCTTAAATTCTGATTATGGTATGATGAAACCATACCGTGCTAAACCACCCTGAGCTAAAGGTTTGTGGCTGCCTGGTAGCTGGGGGAGATTGCGTGACTGGGCAAGTCTCCCACAGTCAACTAGGCCATTTTCTGGTCCATTTGTTCACATTAGAATACAAATGCTGGCGGGCTGAAAAGGGATTGCAGTGAAGCGATTGTAGCCTAAAGGGCCGATCAGCCTCCAAAGATGCCTTATTGTTGGTAGAGCCTCAAACCATGAGAGGACTGCTTATAGTATTGAAGTGACTTCATCCCTGCAGTCAGCATTCTAAAAATCCCATCATCCAGTTGAGGAGCAACAGCATACAAGTTATTTGTATGCCTAATGCATGCTTTCTAAATGATTTATGCTAACAAAACTCTGCTTGTAGGCTATTTCAATTTCAGTCCAGTTCAAGTAGGCCTATTGGCTTTGCCATTTTACATCCTCTAGCTCTTGGTGTGACTAGATACTGTCAAATGTAATCCCATACAGTGTCTGTCCATAGAGGGCTGACATTGATAGAAAATTGCACCATATTGACGTAGTCTGCATCTGTATGGACAAGTAAAATGTGTTTTAGGGAAGATTTTAGAGTATGTCTATTCAAACTACCAAAGAAAAGTAAAAGGTGTAAGAAATACTGTCAACATGCTTTTTTAAATTTCAATTATACAAAATTATTACAACCAATAGAATGTTATATACAGTTGAAGTCGGAAGTTTACATACACTTAGGTTGGAGTCATTAAAACTAGTTTTTCAACCACTCCACAAATTTCTTGTTAACAAACTATAGTTTTGGCAAGTCGGTTAGGACACCTACTTTGTGCATGACACAAGTCATTTTTCCAACTATTGTTTATAGACAGATTGTTTCACTTATAATTCCCTGTATCACAATTCCAGTGGGTCAGAAGTTTACATACACTAAGTTGACTGTGCCTTTAAACAGCTTGGAAAATTCCAGAAAATTATGTCATGGCTTTAGAAGCTTCTGATAGGCTAATTGATATAATTTGAGTCAATTGGAGGTGTACCTGTGGATGTATTTCAAGGCCTGCCTTCAAACTCAGTGCCTCTTTGCTTGACATCATGGGAAAATCAAAAGAAATCAGCCAAGACCTCAGAAAAAAATGGTAGACCTCCATAAATCTGGTTCATCCTTGGGAGCAATTTCCAAACGCCTGAAGGTACCACGTTCATCTGTACAAGTATAAACACCATGGGACCACGCAGCCGTCATACCGCCCAGGAAGGAGACGTGTTCTGTCTCCTAGAAATGAACGTACTTTGGTGCCTTAAGGAAACAGGTACAAAAGTATCTATATCCACAGTAAAATGAGTCCTATATCGACATAACCTGAAAGGCCGCTCCGCAAGGCATAAGTCACTGCTCCAAAACTGCCATAAAATAGCCAGACTACAGTTTGCAACTGCACATGGGGACAAAGGTTGTACTTTTTGGAGAAATGTCCTCTGGTCTGATGAAACAAAAATAGAATTGGTTGGCCATAATGACCATCGTTATGTTTGGAGGAAAAAGGGGGAGGCTTGCAAGCCGAAGAACACCATCCATCCTAACCGTGAAGCACGGGGTGGCAGCATCATGTTGTGGGGGTGCTTTGCTGCAGGAGGGACTGGTGCACTTCACAAAATAGATGGCATCATAAGGGAGTAAAATTACATGGATATATTGAAGCAACATCTCAAGACATCAGTCAGGAAGTTAAAGCTTGGTCGCAAATGGGTCTTCCAAATGGACAACACCCACCAAGCATACTTCCAAAGTTGTGGCAAAATGGCTTAAGGACAACAAGTCAGGGTATTGGAGTGGCCATCACAAAGCCCTGACCTCAATCCCATAGAAAATTTGTGGGGAGAACTGAAAAAGTGTGTGCGAGCAAGGAGGCCTACAAACCTGACTCAGTTACACCAGCTCTGTCAGGAGGAATGGGCCAAAATTCACCCAACTTATTGTGGGAAGCTTGCGGAAGGCTACCCAAAAACTTGACCCAAGTTCAACAATTTAAATGCAATGCTACCAAATACTAATTGAGTGTATGTAAACTTCTGACCCACTGGGAATGTGATGAAAGAAGCAAAAGCTGAAATAAATCACTCTCTCCTATTATTCACATTCTTAAAATAAAGTGGTGATCCTAACTGACCTAAGACAGGGAATTTTTACTAGGATTAAATGTCAGAATTTGTGAAAAACTGAGTTTAAATGTATTTGGCTAAGGTGTATGTAAACTTCTGACTTCAAATGTATATGGGGGATACAAACATCCCAGCTCTGCAGATTTTGCGGCGAAGAAATCATTTGTTTTGGTACTGTTCATATGTAGCTTGTTTTTGGTCGCAGGTTCAGGAATGGCTGAAAAATTGTAACATTTACCTAGAGCTAATAGCACTGCTGGGTGATTAGAAAAGTCATAGTCAACCGATCGATAATATAATAATACTCTTAGCAAAAAAAACTATCTTTAATTTACAATCTGTAGAAACTATCAGAATAGAAAGGTTCAGAACTTTTGTGAAACATCACAGCACAGTTGAAAAATATATGGCAAATAGAAACTAAAACGATGGTGTTCAGAGATAGATTGGAGGGGTTAAGTGGTGCTGAAGGGTGGGTCTAAAAATAAGAAAACTAAATGTAAAATATACTGTGAACGTAAAATGTATATAGGTATAGAACTTTTGTGAAACCACACAGCTGGAAAATATACAGTAAATTTGAACACCTACTCATTCAAGGGTTTTTCTTCATTTTTTGCTATTTCTACATTGTAGAATAATAGTGAAGACATCAAAATGATGTAATAACACATATGGAATCATGTAGTAACCAAAAAAAGTGTTATATCAAAATATATTTTATACTTTAGATTCTTCAAAGGAGACACCTTTTGCCTTGACAGCTTTGCACACTCTTGGCATTCTCTCAACCAGCTTCATGCATTTCAATTAACAGGTGTGTCTTGTTAAAAGTTCATTTGTGGAATATATTTCCTTTAATATGGACTTGGTATTTTCTTTCTTCTGTATACCACAACTACCTTGTCACAACACAACTCTTTGGCTCAAACCCATTAAAGTTGTTAAGAAATTCACACCAAAAAATATATATATAGTAGATTGCATTGATGAAGCCACAACATGCAATATTAAAGCTGATCTACCCACAAAGGGAAAAAAATAAATTAAAAAAGGACAGTGAACACAACATTGTTTCCCACGTGAATCGCAAACTTGCGTTTCCATCCCTCAGCTCTCTACTGCCATGCTAAATTACATAAATTCGCACATTAGCTTCTGTAAATGTTGTGGCGGTACTAAATATTAGCACGGTCAATACACTGCAGCTAAGAAGCTGTTTAGAAGGAAGTTTTCTACTTTGGGGTGCGGATTTAGCGGTTTTATAGCATGAAGCATTGCAGGAATTGCCAGCAACATGAATAGCCTATAAACTAAGCTAAGTGCAGTAAAATGTAGCCTAGCTTAATGAAAGGTAAAGTAACAATTCAAATTACATTAGAATGTTATTTTATTTCTATATGAAATGTCTTGAATCAACCCCTTTGTTATGGCAAGCCTAAATACGTTAAGGTGTAAAAATGTGCTTAACAAGTCTAATAATAAATTGCATGGACTCACTCTGTGTGCAATAATAGTGTTTGACATGATTTTTGAATGACTACCTTCTCTGTACCCCACACATATAATTATCTGTAAAGTCGCTCAGTCAACCAAAGTCCAAGGAGGTCTTCCAATGCCTCGCAAAGAAGGGCACCTACTGGTAGATGGGTAAAAATGTCAAAAGCAGACACTGATTATCCCTTTGAGCATGGTGAAGTTATTAATTAGACTTTGGATGGTGTATTAATACACCAAGTCACTACAAAGATATAGGTGTCCTTCCTAACTCAGTTGCCGGAGAGAACGGAAACATCTCAGGGATTTCACCATGAAGCCAATGGTGACTTTAAAACGGGTGCAGAGTTTAATGGCTGTGCTATGAGAAAACTGAGGATGGATCAACATTGTAGTTACTCCACAATACTAACCTAATTGACAGAGTGAAAGGAAGGAAGCCTGTGTAGAAAAAAATATTCCAAAACATGCATCCTGTTTGCAACAAGGCACTAAAGTAATACTGCAAACAAGTAATTCACTTTTTGTCCTGAATACAAAGTGTTATTGTATTTGCCCCATATTTTCAAACATAGTGGTGGCTGCATCATGTTAACCAGTTGCATCTCTAGGGGCGCTATTTCATTTTTGGATAAAAAACGTTCCCGTTTTAAGCGCGATATTTTGTCACGAAAAGATGCTCGACTATGCATATTATTTTTTTTGGAAAGAAAACACTCTGAAGTTTCAGAATCTGCAAAGATTTTGTCTGTAAGTGCCCCAGAACTCATTCTACAGGCGAAACCAAGATGATACGTTAAACAGGAAATGAGCAGAATTTCTGAAGCTCTGTTTTCTAATGTCTCCTTATATGGCTGTGAATGCGACAGGAATAAGCTTAGACCTTCTGCCGTTTCCCCAAGATTTCGGCAGCATTGTGACGTATTTGTAGGCATATCATTGGAAGATTGGCCATAAGAGACTACATTTTCCAGGGGTCCGCCCGGTGTCCTTTGTCTAAATTTGTGCGTAATCTTCAGGTGCGGGCATTTTCTCCTGGGATTCAGGAGAGAAAGCACACTTCCACGAACGACATATCATCGAAGAGATATGTGAAAAACACCTTGAGGATTGATTCTAAACAACGTTTGCCATGTTTTCAGTCGATATTATGGAGTTAATTTGGAAAAAAGTTCGCGTTTTGAGGACTGAATTTTCGGGTTTTTTTGGTAGCCAAATGTGATGTACAAAACGGAGCTATTTCTAATACACAAAGAATCTTTTTGGAAAAACTGAGCATCTGCTATCTAACTGAGAGTCTCCTCATTGAAAACATCTGAAGTTCTTCAAAGGTAAATGATTTTATTTGAAGGCTTTTATGTTTTTGTTGAAATGTTGCGTGCTGGATGCTAACGCTAATGCTAAATGCTAACGCTAAATGCTAACGCTAGCTAGCTACTTTTACACAAATTATTGTTTTCCTATGGTTGAGAAGCATATTTTGAAAATCTGAGATGACAGTGTTGTTTACAAAAGGCTAAGCTTGAGAGATGGCATATTTATTTCATTTCATTTGCGATTTTCATGAATAGTTAACGTTGTGTTATGCTAATGAGCTTGCTGATAGATTTACACAATCCTGGATACAGGGGTTTTTTCATAGCTAAACGTGACGCAGAAAACGGAGCGATTTGTCCTAAACAAATAATCTTTAAGGAAAAACTGAACATTTGCTATCTGAGAGTCTCCTCATTGAAAACATCTGAAGTTCTTCAAAGGTAAATGATTTTATTTGAATGCTTTTCTGTTTTTTTGTGTAAATGTTGCCAGCTGAATGCTAATGCTAAATGCTACGCTAAATGCTACGTTAGCCATCAATACTGTTACACAAATGCTTGTTTTGCAATGGTTGAGAAGCATATTTTGAAAATCTGAGATGACAGTGTTGTTAACAAAAGGCTAAGCTTGAGAGCTAGCATATTTATTTCATTTCATTTGCGATTTTTATGAATAGTTAACGTTGCGTTATGGTAATGAGCTTGAGTCTGTATTCACGATCCCGGATCCGGGATGGGGAGATCAGAAAGGTTAAGGGCATGCTTGTATTTGTTAAGGACTGGGGAGTTTTTCAGGATAAAAAGAAACATAATGGAGCTAAGCACAGGTAGAATCCTAGAGGAAAACCTGGTTCAGTCTGCTTTCCACCAGACACTGGGAGATGAACTCACCTTTCAGCAGGACAATAACCTAAAACAAGGCCAAATCTACACTGGAATGGCTTACCAAGAGGACAGTAAATGTTCCCGAGTGGCCAAGTTAGTTTTGACTTAATTCTACTTGAAAATCTATGGCACTAGCAATGATGAAAACTATGACAGAGCTTGAAGAATTTAGAAAATAAAAATGGGCAAATGTTGCACAATCCAGGTGTGGAAAGCTCTTAGACTTACCCAGAAATACTAACAGCTGTAATCGATGCCAAAGGTGCTTCAGCAAAGTGTTGAATCAGGGGTGTGAATACTTATGTTAACCTGTTTGGGGTAGGGGGCAGCATTTTCACTTTTAGATAAATAGCGTTCCCAAACTAAACTGCCTCCTACTCTGTCCCAGATCCTAATATATGCATATTAGTATTAGTTAGTATTAGTATTGGATAGAAAACACTCTGAAGTTTCTAAAACTGTTTGAATCATGTCTGTGAGTCTAACAGAACTTATTTAGCAGGCGAAACCACGAGGACAAACCATTCAGATTTTTTTTTTAAGTCACTGTCTTTTCAATATATAATCCAGAATTCTAATCGACTTTCCTGCAGTTCCCACCGCTTCCACTGGATGTCACCAGTTTGTAGAAATTGGTTGAGGTTTTTCCTTTGTGTAATGAAGAAGTACCATAGCTCAGAACGAACGTCACTTCATGTGTACCTTTTGATAGAGGCGCGTAACCAGAAAAGTAGCGTCAGTTTGTTTTGCTCCTGTATTGAACACAGATCATCCCGTCTTCAATTTGATCTATTATCTAAGTTTAGAAATACCTAAAGTTGTATTACAAAAGTAGTTTGAAATGTTTTGGCAAAGTTTACAGGTAACTTTTGAGATATTTTGTAGCGACGTTGCGTAAATTGGAAGCTGTGTTTTTCTGGATCAAACGCGCCAAATAAATGGACATTTTGGATATATATCGACGGAATTAATCGAACAAAAGGACCATTTGTGATGTTTATGGGACATATAGGAGTGGCAACAAAAGAAGCTCTTCAAAGGTAAGGCATGATTTATATTTTATTTCTGCGTTTTGTAATATGCTACTCTCATTGTTTACTGTTGTGCTATCATCAGATAGCATCTTATGCTTTCGCCGAAAAGCCTTTTTGAAATCTGATATGTTGGCTGGATTCACAACGAGTATAGCTTTAATTTGCTATCTTGCATGTGTAATTTAATGAAAGTTAGATTTTTATAGAAATGTATTTGAATTTGGCGCTCTGCATTTTCCCTGGCTATTGGCCATGTGGGACGCAAGCGTCCCGCCTACCCCAGAGAGGTTAATTAGATATTTCTGAATTTCTTTTCAATCATTTGCACACATTTCTAAAAACATTTTAATTTTGTCATTATGGGGTATTGTGTGTAGATGGGCAAGAGACAATTATTTCATCCATTTTGAATTCAGGCTGTAACATAATGTGGAATAAGTCAAGACGTAAGAATACTTTCTGAAGGCACTGTATGTGGAATCTTTACAGCCATCTATACAGTCAGACATTACCCTGTCAACTCAACTGTATATTAGCCTAATGAGACAGCAGAACACTGATCCAACGTTAGTTCAGCCATTGACCTCCAGTGGATTGGGATAGGATAAGCTGAATGTTCTAGACTTCTAGTCTGGAGAGCTTTGGCGACACTGACCACAGTGTGAAAAGACTATGACAACGTGGGCTGGGATGGAAAACTACTGAGAAGGGGGAAAGACGGGCTGCGTTTGAGGAAGACGGGGGACGGGGGTGAAAACAAGTGAGAGAAGTGTCAACGGATCGATTCCCAGCTAGGTTTAGGTCATAAGTCAAAATGAGTGCGTGTACGCAGTTGCCAAGAGACAGACACACCTCACCCACCTCCCTGCAATGGGCTCTGTATTATGACCCAGGCCATGCGTTCGAACAAGACTCTCCCCCCAACACACCGCCCACGTTGCAAACCTCATTACAGACAGACAGGGTCTGTAGACGCCCATCAGTCACCTCAGTCCTGTTTGGACTCCTGTCCCCCCCCCCACACCGTCTCATTCACAGCATTGTTCCAGTACAAACAAAAGGCTTCCCCTTCCCCCTCCACCACGGCTCCCTCCCTGGCCTGTCTGCTTTCAGTGGAGAAAAGTATGGCATGTACGTATGGAGTTTAGGGTAGTAAACTGACCCAGCCGCTAGAACAATCCGGAACGTCTACACGCAAACTGATGCGGAGGACATCAAACAAGAGTTCTTATCTACAGCACACTTCCTTTGGCCAGGCATTATTCCCTCCATCCCTCTGCCTCCCAGCTCTACGAATGCTCTGGATGCCAATTATGTCATCCATTAAATAGCCTTGGCTCTAGAGCTACTCCAGCTGACACTCCCCTCATCAGCGCCCAGACGCTAACCTGAAATCTGGAGAGGAACGCAGAGCAGCGCTGCCACTCACAACAAGCTGGCACGCTGCCTGACAAACAGGGGAGAACAGAGGGAGGGAGGGTTAGTTCATTGGGAGTGTAGAGGAGAAAGGGAGGGAGCTAGACTAGTGTAAATACAGAGTATTACGGAATATGCTCAGTAGGAGAAGTATGCTAGCTGAGGTCAAATAATAGATGCTAAATTAGAGCTCCATCATTTGTACTTTCCAAATGAAGGTTTCACGCCTGATGAATAATATGGTCTAGCCTAACTAGAAATGTATCAATCACGTGCCAACAAGAGCGCTTTGTGGTTGTCTAAAAATGAAGCGGATATGACGCTCTTTGGAATGCTGCTCTACCTGTGACCAATGACAAAGTCATTTCCTGCGGGGCCTCTCTGGTTGAGGCTCTGCCTGGCTGAAGCTACGGGAGGGAGAGCCTCACAGATGCATGACTCAAGGTTTGACCAACCCTGCTATTCTTCCTTGACCTGGAACTGTGTCAGAAAGAGAGTGGACAGGAAGAGAGTGGACAGGAAGAGAGTGGACAGGAAGCGAGTGGACGTGTGCGCGTGTCGGCTGTAAGAACACCATACGTGTTGTACATGCAGACGCCGTCTCCCTGCATCCACTTGACTTCCTATTTTTCCCATGATATCAACATAACCCCTAAAGCAGGAGCGGCTGGGGAGGTTCGGGAATAGCGCCGGTCGCATTAAATGTCGGCTTATATACATTTCATCTCGTTTGGGCCTTTCCAAACCAAACAGTCTGACTGTTCATCAATCCCCAGGCGTGCACACACACACAGGCCCATACACACCCGCACACACAGGCCCATACACACCCGCACACACAGCGGCCCATACAGAGACGATGAATAATTTCCCATCTGGCACTGCGGATCTGCCCAAGGAATTAGGGAAGAGGAAGAAAGAAGAGGAGGAGAAGAGGAGGACCTCGCCCTGGGAAATGGATGTGCCAGTATTTCAATTCAAAACCCCTACGACAGGGATGAGCCACTTTGGGGTTGGAGGAAGACCGCTGAAGCGGGAGCTCCGTTAAGGGGACTTAGTGTGTTAATAAATGCACTTAGTGAAAATGTGGCTGGGGAGGAATCTGTGGACACATACTGTATCAACTAAGCCTATATACTAGATTGAGCTGAGACGAGGGGAATGGGTGAGCCATGAGAGTGCGAGAAGAGTTAGTTTATATGAGAGCCCCGCAACGCACACAGCGCGCGCGAGAGCCACACACGCACACGCGAGAGCCACACACGCACACAGCGCGCGAGAGCCACACACGCACACAACGCGCGCGCGAGAGCCCCGCAACGCGCGCGCGAGAGCCCCGCAACGCGCGCGCGAGAGCCCCGCAACGCGCGCGCGAGAGAGCCCCGCAACGCGCGCGCGAGAGCCCCGCAACGCGCGCGCGAGAGCCCCGCAACGCGCGCGCGAGAGCCCCGCAACGCGCGCGCGAGAGCCCCGCAACGCGCGCGCGAGAGCCCCGCAACGCGCGCGCGAGAGCCCCGCAACGCGCGCGCGAGAGCCCCGCAACGCGCGCGCGAGAGCCCCGCAACGCGCGCGCGAGAGCCCCGCAACGCGCGCGCGAGAGCCCCGCAACGCGCGCGCGAGAGCCCCGCAACGCGCGCGCGAGAGCCCCGCAACGCGCGCGCGAGAGCCCCGCAACGCGCGCGCGAGAGCCCCGCAACGCGCGCGCGAGAGCCCCGCAACGCGCGCGCGAGAGCCCCGCAACGCACACAGCGCGCGCGAGAGCCACACACGCACACGCGAGAGCCACACACGCACACAGCGCGCGAGAGCCACACACGCACACAACGCGCGCGCGAGAGCCCCGCAACGCGCGCGCGAGAGCCCCGCAACGCGCGCGCGAGAGCCCCGCAACGCGCGCGCGAGAGCCCCGCAACGCGCGCGCGAGAGCCCCGCAACGCGCGCGCGAGAGCCCCGCAACGCGCGCGCGAGAGCCCCGCAACGCGCGCGCGAGAGCCCCGCAACGCGCGCGCGAGAGCCCCGCAACGCGCGCGCGAGAGCCCCGCACAACGCGCGCGCGAGAGCCCCGCACAACGCGCGCGCGAGAGCCCCACACAACGCGCGCGAGAGCCCCACACAACGCGCGCGAGAGCCCCACACAACGCGCGCGAGAGCCCCCCACACACACACACACACACACACACACACACACACACACACACACACACACGAGAGAGACAGAGAACTCGCAGACACAGAGAACTCGCAGACACAGAGAACTCGCAGACACAGAGAACTCGCAGACACAGAGAACTCGCAGACACAGAGAACTCGCAGACACAGAGAACTCGCAGACACAGAGAACTCGCAGACACAGAGAACTCGCAGACACAGAGAACTCGCAGACACAGAGAACTCGCAGACACAGAGAACTCGCAGACACAGAGAACTCGCAGACACAGAGAACTCGCAGACACAGAGAACTCGCAGACACAGAGAACTCGCAGACACAGAGAACTCGCAGACACAGACACACAGAGCGCGAGAGAGAGACACACACAGAACACGCGAGCGAGACACACACACACAGACAGACAGAGAGAGAGAGAAGGAAAGAGAAAAACAGCACAGCCTGTCATGTTCTCTAGCCATCTGTGTAACTCCCCTAGAGAGAGAAAGGTTACTCAGGCTGCAGTTCCTGACAGTCTGTGTACACTGGTGTGGTGGTAAGCATTTCACGGTAAGGTCTACTACACCTGTTGTATTCGGCGCATGTGAAAAATACATTTGATTTGGTGGACAGTAAAGGCAGACCGCTAAACAAAAACATTGAGTGTTCGACAGCCTTACCTTCACCACTTCCTCAAGGGTTTAGAGACACACCCCTCCCCCCGCCTCCCCAGAGTCAAGCCTGTCTGCAACATCCAACAACCTGACCATAGAATGACTGGGAAAGTCAAGTGACGGAGGACAGCCAATGCACTCTAGTCTTTAGTCGACAAAGGCTCTACAGATCCTCAAAAACCCCTCTGTGCTTGAATACCCAAATGGCTAGTCAGTTAAGTTGAGTGACATTTGAAGCTGAACTGAAGCCAAACTGTTCCAACACCTTCATGCAAAGATGTTATCAATAACGGTCTCTCATGTCATGGCACCAGCAGTTCTTAGAAGCAGCAGCGGAACAGTCTCTTGGCAAGTTGGCCACAAAACTTACACCTGCATGCATGACGTCAGCTATGTCAACAGTTCTTTCTAAGAAGCCATGCTAGGTCGCGGCGGCGAGGTATCTGTCGTGATGCGGTGGCGGCGGTGCACGGGCTAGAGACAGGAAGAGAGAAGCCATCGGCAGCGCTGTCTGTACGCCGTCTGGGCCAGATCCGGCTAGCGATCGCTAACAGCAGAGAGTGAGAGAGAAAAGACAGGATACAGTATCGCTTGTCATCTTACAGGGCACTGAGGTCAGAGTGTAAAAATAGCTCAAAGTGGAACAGCATCAGCTCCTGCAAACTGACTTGGCTGCATCTTGACAATGTGACCACGTGCATTGAGATACATTTGGGGGAATTCACAGCAAGATACTATATGCCTTTTTAATATTCTAAGACACATTAAGGTGGTCCTTCTACCAGATGATACTAGCTTACACTAAGACATAAGCCCAAGAATGCACTTTCAGAAAGTTGAATGTATTTTGCATATTGAGTGTGGTATTTCAGCCCAACTCTAAAACTCTCCTCCAAGCCTCCGCTCCCACCCATAATATTGTTATGCAAGTCATGAGGTGTGACTCATCATGACTCTTTCCACTGTCATACTGTAAAGCACACAAATGCCACAAAGTTCAAGCATAATTTGAATAACAGATGAAGCTCCCTCTTGCTCTCCTTTGTGCAGACCTAGACGAAAAGAGGATTTAACCAACCGTGATATAGCACTGTAAAAAGTGCTTTGTAGCTGGTGGGCCCTGAAGCACCAGACACTTCAACCCAACTTGATGCACGCTGTGCTGCTCTTCTGCTTGCCAAACCTGGGCTTTGCCCATAGGAACCCTTATTTGAAGGAGAACGAACATTCGACTGCTTCTGGTTCGGTGACCAGGTACTACTGTTAGTTGGACCAATAGCGGAATCCGTTTTAATATGGTGAGAATGTCGAGCTGAGAACCAGCCATGGCAACCGCCTCTAAAGAGCCTAGCAAAAGATACAGACCAAGGTTTTTTAACTTTGAATGCAAAACCCACTGTGAGACAATATTCTATTACAGAATATCTGTATTATTGAGACCAAGGCACAATTTACATTTCCTTGAGACTTCATGGGTCAGCCTTGGTTCAAATGATGCTTTAAATCATATCATCAAAACCCTACCGAATATCAAGAGCATCCATCTAGGGCTAAATCACATGCAAATCCCCTACTTGCCAGCAGCAGACTTCACTGCAGAGCAGTGTTCCACACAAACGCATCTACTTTATACCTAGTATTAGGGACGCACAATATATGCCAACATCAGCACAAAAAATGCCAACATCAGTATCGTCCGATGTCTAGTTTAATGCCCGACGTGCAAAACCGATGTCAAATCTGACGGGCATACCTATATAACGAAGGTACATGACATAAAGACACCACGTAAAATGTTGTGCTATACATGCAACACAGCATTCCTAAACTAGCCCACAATGTCTGCTGTGTGGATCGCGCAGTCAACAAGTCGAGCAGTCATTTGAAAGAGAAAGAAAATGTCAGCGAGACAACTCAAAGTCGATAATGGAATTCATTGTCCTTGACAATCAACCACTCTGTCATGGGTGATGTTCGCTTTCGCCGACTGGTCGAACACCGGTACACACTATCAAGTGCGCTATTTTTCAGATGTTGCCCTACCGGAGTTACACAGTAATAGTGTCACTGCTATTAGCTTCACAACATACATACTATGGAACCCCGTTTGGGTCTTTGCGTGTCAAAAAAAGATACAGTAGCACTGTCAAAGCTGTACAAAATAAAAATAAGCAAACACCGGCCACGAACGATATGTTTACAATAAAGCATAATTTGTTCGACCGCAACTTCTGGAGTAGCTAGCTTTCGCTTGGTACCTAGCTAGCACCAATACAACCAGCCTAAAAAAACAACGACCAGTAAAAACTGCAGTCATTTTCATTATTCTTAGCAATGATTTAGGAATCCTTGTGAGTAAGTATTAGCTAGGTTGCCACTTGTTGTTCAGCTATTGAAATTGAACTTTAGTTCATGAAAATAAATAGCTAGCCGGCTACTTAACCCTGTTGCCCAAAGCTAACATTATAAGCAGCCAGCTAGCTTCATCTGGCTAGTGAGGCTCGACCGGACCGGATTGTGTTGTGAAGCTAGCCACAACAAGAATTAGGAATTTAGATGAATGTGCGGTTTGCCTTCAAAATAAAAGTATGTCATTGACAGTGATGCAAATGAATACAAATAGGAGAATCGTGCCACACTTTTATTTTGAAGGCTGACCGCAAAGTCCACTGTTGTGGCCAATCCTTATTGTGGCTAGCGTCACAGATGGGTCCGACCACCATTAATCAAATAAGAACGGTCTTATAAATTAGGCTAATTTTAGATGACACCTAGCTATATAATTAGTTAGCTAGCTAACTAGAGCTACTGAAACAGTTTTTGGGGAAGAACATTGTTTGGATCCATGAGCTAGCTAGCTTTTAAAAAATGTTTTATCACCAGCACTGTAGGTGCGCGAGACAACTTTACCAGCATCATAGCATATGTAGATGAATTTTGACATATGAAATACGAGTAATAAAAAAATGAATGAATGCGTAAAATTATTATTTGACGTGCAGTCATATTCAGGTCCTGATTGGTCAACAAGCTTATTTGACACATCAAATAGTGTTAAATCGTATATTTTTTGACACGCAAAGACCCAAACGGCATTCCATAGAAATCCTGATAGAAAATGAAATGACTAAATAAATGAACAACTAAACGGCACAGCAAGTAAATGAAAGAAATAGGTTTTTATTATGTTTTACTGGTAATGGGGACATACGCAAATGCCAACAAAATTACCTTTTGGTCAGTGTGTGTATGTAACCTTTATTTAACTAGGCAAGTCAATTAAGAACAAATTCCTATTTATCCAGCCTGGATTCGGACCAGGGACTGTAGTGACACCTCTTGCACTGAGATGCAGTGCCTTAACATACACGGACGCAGCTGTCTAACTATTTAACTGTACTAGAATGGTTAAAAAGGGAGCTAAAAAAATGTTGGGCAAGGAAAATATTGGATATCGTCCAAAAATGTCATATCGGCGCATCATTACCTAGTATACAGCCCATTTGGAAAGTATTGGTCAGGGATGTGACCAAGAACCCAATGGTCACTCTGACAGAGCTCCAGATTTCCTCTGTGGAAATGGAGAACCTTCCAGAAGGACAACCATCTCTGCGGCACTCCACTAATTAGGCCTTCATGGTAGTGGCCAGACAGCAGCCACTCCTCAGTAAAAGGCACAACAGCCCACTTGGAGTTTGCAAAAAGGCACCTAAAGGACTCTGACAATGAGAAACAAGATTCTCTGGTCTGATGAAACCAAGATTGAACTCGTTGGCCTGAATGCCAAGCATCCCGTCTGGAGGAAACCTGGCACCATCTCTACGGTGAAGCATGGTGGCAGCATCATGCTGTGGGGATGTTTTTCAGCGGCAGGGACTGGGAGACTAGTCAGGACTGAGGGAAAGATGAAAAGAGCAAAGTACAGAGAGTTCCTTGATGAACCCAATCAAACATCTCTGGAGAGACCTGAAAATAGCTGGGCAGCAATGCTCCTCATCCAACCTGACACAGCTTGAGAGGATCTGCAGAGAAGAATGGGAGAAACTCCCCAAATACAGGTGTGCCAAGCTTGTAGCACCATACCCAAGAAGACTGAAGGTTGTAATTGTTGCCAAAGGTGCTTCAACAAAGTACTAAGTAAAGGGTCTGAATACTTATGTAAATGTAAAATTTCAGTTATTTGTAATACATTTGGAAAATGTTCATCAAAAAAAGATTTTGCTTTGTTATTATGGGGTATTGTGTGTAGATTGATGAGGGAAAAAACAATGTATTACATTTTAGATTAAGGCTGTAACGTAACAAAATGTGGAAAAAGTCACGAGGTCTGAATACTTTCCGAATGCACCGTATGTCCATGTAAACTGAAAACAAATGTATCAATGAAACACAAGCCATAATCTTACACACCATACAGGGGCTCCCTCGCAGCATGAAAACCAAGAGAATGAAACTGAGATGGCCACAAACAGCATGGTGCTCCGTTCCCCGCCCGCAATATGGGACATGCCAGAATCAAAAACAAAAAACACACAGACCTTGTCCAATCTCCCACTTCTGGGGGTTATACTTAATCCTAGGATTCAGGGCTATAATAACAATAACATTATTTACTTGTTGTCTAGATCAAAGTTCAGTGTCTGCCAGAATTCTTAAGCCATAATTCTGAGAGTGCAGAACTTGCATGAATCATCAAAATGAGTAGAAACTCAGCACCAGAGAGGTTGAAGGTGCAGGTAGTTTTACAGATGCTTGGTCTGCGTCCCAAATGGCACCCTACCACCTTTCTAGTGCACTTCTTTTGACCAGAACCCATAGGGCTCTGGTCAAAAGAAGTGCACTATCTAGGGAATAGGTTGCCATTTCAGACAACGATGGTTTAAAAACAGCCACATTAGGCTAGACTACATTTTCCAATGACATGGCAAAACATTCAGCAGACGTTTAGACAATCACTCCCTTTTAACGACTGAAACGCTTCATCTGTTAAACTGAAAAATCAAAGGGGAGTTGAATAGAGAACCATTGCTGAAGGAAACAGCTTCCTAAAAAGGGTCCTAAATCTATGTACTCTGTCTAAACCGCCTACACCTGCTGGCTCTGAGAAAAAGTATTTTGTGTGTGGTATCAACATGACAAAAATACATTTAGTCTACCCCAACCTCCCTCCCTTTCCTGTCTTGTCTGGCCAGGTGAACCGTGGATAACCGTATGTGTACACAGAGGTTTTTAATTTATTTGTAATAATGACAATTACAACAATACTGAATGAAGACTTATTTTAACCTAATTAATATAAGACATCAATAAAATCAATTTAGCCTCAAATAAATAATGAAACATGTTCAATTTGGTTTAAATAATGCAAAAACAAAGTGTTGGAGAAGAAAGTAAAAGTGCAATATGTGCCATGCAAGAAAGCTAACGTTTAAGTTCCTTGCTCAGAACATGAGACCATATGAAAGCTGGGGGTTCATTTTAACATGAGTCTTCAATATTCCCAGGTAAGAAGTTTTAGCTTTTAGTTATAGGAATTATAGGACTATTTCTCTCTATACGATTTGTATTTCATTAACCTTTGACTATTGGATGTTCTTATAGGCACTTTAGTATTGCCAGTGTAACAGTATAGCTTCCGTCCCTCTTCTCACTCCTCCCTGGGCTCGAACCAGGAACACAACGACAACAGCCACCCTCGAAGCAGCGTTACCCATGCAGAGCAAGGGGAATAACCACTCCAAGTCTCAGAGAGTTATGTTTGAAACGCTATTAGCGCGCACCCCACTAACTAGCTAGCCATTTCACGTCGGTTACACCAGCCTAATCTCGGGGTTGATAGGCTTGAAGTCATAAACAGCGCAATACTTGACGCACAACGAAGAGCTGCTGGCAAAACGCACGAAAGTGCTGTTTGAATGAATGCTTACGAGCCTGCTGCTGCCTACCACCACTCAGTCAGACTGCTCTATCAAATCATAGACTTAGTTATAACATAATAACACACAGAAATAAGAGCCTTAGGTCATTAATATGGTCAAATCCGGAAACTATCATCTCAAAAACAAGACGTTTATTCTTTCAGTGAAATACGGGACCGTTCCGTATTTTATCTAAGGAGTGGCATCCATTAGTCTAAATATTCCTGTTACATTGCACAACGTTCAATGTTATGTCATAATTACATAAAATTCTGGCAAATTAGGTGGCTCAAACTGTTGCATATACACTGACTCTGCGTGCAATGAACGCAAGAGAAGTGACACAATTTCACCTGGTTAATATTGCCTGCTAACCTGGATTTCTTTTAGCTAAATATGCAGGTTTAAAAATATATACTTCCGTGTATTGATTTTAAGAAAGGCCTTGATGTTCATGGTTAGGTACACATTGGAGCAACGATACGCACCGCATCGATTATATGCAATGCAGGACACGCTAGATAAACTGTTAATATCATCAACCATGTGTAGTTAACTAGTGATTATGATTGATTGTTTGTTATAAGATAAGTTTAATGCTAGCTAGCAATTTACCTTGGCTTACTGCATTCGCGTAACAGGCAGTCTCCTCGTGGAGTGCAATGAGAGGCAGGTGGGTAGAGCATTGGACTAGTTAACTGTAAGGTTGCAAGATTGAATCTCCCGAGCTGACAAGGTAAAAATCTGTCGAACTGCCCCTGAACAAGGCAGTTAACCCACCATTCCTAGCCGTCATTGAAAATAAGAATGTGTTCTTAACTGGCTTGCCTAGTTAAATAAAGGTGTAAAAAAAAATCATAATAATAAATAAATAAAATCGGCCAAATCGTTGTCCAAAAATACCGATTTGGCCGATTGTTATGAAAACGTCCCTAATTAAATCGGAAATTCCGATTAATCGGTCGACCTCTAATACACGTTGACGCTCCATCAGAGCCTTTCAATTCCCCACAGAAAATGTCAAACCACTGTCGATCCAGAGCGGCTAACTGAGCTGAGAACAAGACATGTCATCTTCTATCCAGAAAACACAGTTTGGCAATAAAGCAATCAATTGCCCAATTGCCAGTGATGTGCCAATTTCCAAACGGTCCAGTCAGACAGCTGTGCATTGCAAATCCATTAGGCAGATAAAAACAGACCCCATCTGCTAAGAGAGGGCCAGATTAAAGTTGAACTGTCTAGAGGACTCGTGATGATTAGACTTACGAATAACGTGAGGAAGTTCTAGTAATTTTAAGATCTGCAGTAGTTTAGACAAAACCCTCTTATCTGTGATTGATAAGTGAATTCCCTGAAGTGCATAATTCAAACAAATGTCTAACCAACACATGCAACAGATTAGCCTAACTGCCAGTGCCAGCCGGCAGCATGCATTAAATCCCACCAGACAGACTATGTAGCAGCAGGGCTCGCGTTAATGCAGAATACACAAAATAAAAAATAAATACGCATATAGAGTATCTTGCTGTGTTTTGTAAACAGATATGAAATGTTTCTTATTGTAATTTCTTCTCAGCATCAGACGAATTGTCACAGATAAATATATATATATATTTAAACACTACTTTCAATATAAAACGTAGATGAAATTGTTTAAAACAGATTTTTGGAGTGTAGGGGTTTTGAAAATGCAGATTTCTATTCTGTAACGCAACCCCTGACCATACAATTAAGACACGATAAAGCCAATGACTGTACATACAACAACTAGTAATGAAGATAACCAAACCATTAAATCATTATTATTGCTCTGGGTTATCACTCGCTCTATTTGTTGGCTCACTGGCACACAGAGCAACATATATAAAGCAGACAGGCAGCGTAGGCATCCTGCCAGATAGAGACAGGATATGAAGGTTTCCATGTAAGAGGCGCCATCCACCACGTGAACAGAACAGTGGACTGTGTGGAGGGACCCCTGGGGCAGCTCTGGGGGGTGGGGGGGGGCTTCTGGGGCAGCTCTGCCGTGAAGCCCAGTCATCTGGAGTGAAGAGTGGAGTGGGGGGGGGCTTCTGGGGCAGCTCTGCGTCGGAGCCCAGTCATCTAGAGTGGTGTGAGAGTGGCCGGGGCAGACTAAACAGAGCCGAGGAAGTCTGGATGTGCGTGGCAGCACCTGGCCGCAACACAAGCCCCCTCTCTCTCTCTATCCACAGATCACTGAAAAAAAGCTCTGGCTTGGACAAGGGCCATGCACACAGACTACACTGCACTATTCAGACTTCAATGCAGATGACACAGGACTCTCGAACATAGCCACTTACTGACCACAGCCAACACATATCACTAACTGCTCTTGGTCCTTTGTAGCTCAGTTGGTAGAGAATGGTGTTTGTAACGGCAGGGTAGTGGGTTCGCTTCCCAGGACCACCCATATGAAAAATGTATGCATGCATGACTAAGTCGCTTTGGATAACAGCGTCTGCTAAATGGCCTATTACAAGGGCCATGCACACAGACTACACTATTCGGCTATAGACTACACCGTTCAGACAGGGGTTTATTCAATGCAGATAACACAGGACCTTCTAAGTTACTGCTAACTGACCATAGCTGGAGCCCACACACTCAAATAGCCGGAGCCCACACACTCAAACAGACCTGCTCACTATATCACTCCCACAATGGCCATTCATTCACAGGTTAGAAAGACTGGCTCTGGTCTCACCCACACTCCTACTCTGTCTGACTGACATTCCTGGGGTTACTGATAAACTAGAGCAGGGGCATCAAACACATCGTTACCCCCGGGGGCCACATTCAGTCTTGAACGAGTTCAGGAGGGCTGCACTGAAAAGTGATTATATTTCCTTGCCGGCAAAAATCGGCAAAATAATTGTTCTCTATGCATCGCTTTTGGAATTTCCGATGCTCCCTGACTGTCTACTGATTGTTAAGAGAGCTGGACAGTCAAGAAAATGTATGAAAATAGGTTGAATATCATTTCTGCCCAGTTTCGATTTGGTTTAAGTCATTTGAAAGTATATCGAGTTCGTTTCCCCCCCGACAATTTAGTACTTTCTTACTCAACCCCCCGCCGGTCGTATCCTGCCCGCCAGCCGTATGTTCGACACCCTGACCTAGACATCCGGAGTCTAGATCCTGGGTTGTCAATCACTGCAGCTAGGAGGTTTCATGATCTACAATATCATACAGGCATAATAGTGAGTGAGTCATCTGATGATTACCTTAAGGAAACAGTCAAGATTGATGATGACTGAGCTTTTGACAGGAGCCTTCAGAAAACTGAAGTTGACCGTCAGGTCATTCTCTATTAAACCTTACCGATTCTCCATTCCTCTGTTACTCCTGTAGCTTGTATGTATGAAGCAGACAGAGGCAACATGAAAAGACAACCTTGACTGAGGAAAGACCAGGGTAGGAAAAAAACAGAACAGAGACGGCAGGCCATCCCAGATGGGCTTCGCTTCAGTAAGCTACAATGAGTGTGAAATGTTTGAGCAGGCACACACACTCCCCCCTCCGCTAGACACTTATCACACAGAAGGGTTGTCATAGAGGGAATGTTGTACTGACGTACAGAAAACTGAGTGACAGCTCATAGAACAAACATGTAAAAGAACAGCGAGAGGAGAGGGAGAAAAATAAAGCCAACTGCATGCAGTATGGAAAGGAGCATGTAGGCACCCTTGTGTTGTGGTTGTGGTACCCTTCTGGTAGTACCCTTGTGTCTTATAGAAAGGCATCAAGCCCCACATTTCAAGGCAGTGAACCGCAATACAGCCAATTCACCTGACTCTCCTCCCATTGATATTCAACAGGAGAGGCAAGGCAACACTGAGAAGCCTTTTCATTCCAACACAGAAACTTAGAGGAGATTGCTGCAATGGATTTCTGACAAAGCCTATTGATTGCGCTTTAAAATGGGTCAGACCGCTCTGCAGAGCTGGGCGGGCGGAGAGATCCGCGTGGCCAAATTAAGCCTCTGTCTGGACGGATGCGGTGCTGTCTTATTTACAAATGTTTTAGCGAATCCCCACCAAAAAAAGATCTAATTTGCTAATCAATATGGCTGCTAGGCTAAAACGTATTTGCAGCGGCCTTCACGTTGCGCGCAAATCGAGTTTGACCTGGGAAAATGGGTTTCACGCGGCGGTATACAAGCCAACACCAAGTGACAACAATAACACATGGGCGTGGTCTCTTCTCACTGTGTCGATTTAGATTAACAGCAAACGAATGCCTCTAATCTGCTTTCATTCAAAACATCTGGCCCAGTCTGCTAGACTGTGTAAACCAGCATTAACTTAATCCAGCTAGGAGGGTGGGTGGGACAGGACAGCACTGAGGGCAGTAAAACCAGCTCCCAATGCCATTTCAATTGTCTTGTTGGTGTCCCTTTACCACATGTAGGTTATCCTTCACAAAACACAATCAAATACATTTCCTTCATTTTAGGGGCAGGAGTCAACAGGGCTCCTAATTTAGCTCGGCATCACGTGCGGACGATACATCCTGCAGAAGAGTGTGTGTGTTCCCTTTGAGGACACACACAGGCTCGATTTCCTGACCACTGACAGTGAATGCTGAGACAGTGGCCCCTGCTAACTTTTCAAAAATGCACTCTCTCCCCACCGGCTAATGATCAGCCTAGGAAGGATGGAGGCGGGGCCTTTATCTTAAAATCGCCAGCTTCCTGGCTTTTCCCTACTTGCACACACTCAGCTCCTCCAGTGTCTCTTCCCTTAATGCTAGAGAGACTCAACAGTCTAAAGTGGCTTCCTTGTCTGCACTGACCTTCAGTCATGTGATAGTAGGTATCTAATATATTACATGAATCTAAGTGGGCTAGGCTAATAGCTTTCACCAGACAATTTGTGTCACATCGGTGCAGGAGGAAAAGAGGCCTAGATGGTGAGAAAAATACACTTATGACAGCTGAGACGCACCAGCTGTGATTGCAGACTGTGCTGCATAAGAGTGGATCTGAAACAATTCTTCCAGGCTGGTATTATATGCTCACGGTGCTACCTGGAGGCGAAGGAGAAAATGGAGTTAGAATAGCTAGCCGTTTAGTAGTTAGCTCACAGCAGCAGGCAGTGTTATAGACAGACTAGATGCTAGCAGTGCGAACAGAAGCAATTGTCACCTCCCCGTAGTGTTGGGAATAGCGGCTTAGCGCCAGACTGTTCTATTTACTGCTTGGCAACGGCATTCCATTCAAAGCGGCAGGTGACTTCATCAGACAGCGACTGACGGAAAAAGCCCTGTGAGCAAACAATAACAGGACCGGTTCACACTAAACAATCCATCAATCCTGATCTGGGACCAGCAGTCGGGTGCCAAAGACTGTGGCTGGTGGAAAACAGTGCAGAAAAACACCCCAGCGTCTCCCCTCACAGACTAGCACTGATCTTAGATGTCTGTGGAATGCGACCTAACCGCTAGGGCCTTGATTAGCCCTAGCTATTCCTTGAGCGAAATTGCATCTGAGACGAGAGGAAATGGTAAATAAATTGCAAGGCAAAGCTGCAACTACTGACAGTTTGAATGTTGCCTCTAAATGGCAAACGTACAGACAAATGGCCTGAGAATACCTTCAGGCGTCTCCCAGACTGCTGGTAGCAGACACAGTAGTTTATTGACGATTACATTACGATTAGACAATAATGGCGGCTCAGTTCTAAATAGACTCTATAGACCCAAGGAAGATATAAGTGCTTAAGAGTAACCCAGCGAGCTCTACTGTCTGCAGCCCATCCGTTCCCCTATCCTAAATGACCACAGAGCAGACACACAGACCAGGGCAGAGGCCAGTCTACAACACACACAATGTGCAACATCAAAATGTGTGGTGGTATTCCCCAGTTTGAGAGGAGCAGTGGTTTGAAGCGTTCTTCCCCTCCTCCGTGGTGTGAACGAGACAGAGGATGTTCCTTCGATCTAGAGACTCACAGTTCCTCTCTGTTTCACATTCCTGGGATTCTAAGTGAAGACCACTGCAGCAGCCCATTTAAAACCATTTCCCAAATGGAAATAAAACAGAGACCCAGGCCTTCACTGCACTAAGAGAGATAATTTTTTATTATCATTGCAGGACGCCTCATTATTGAAGAATAGCCTTGGCTTACTGCATCATAAAGGTCATGGGCAAAATATAAATGTACAGCCTTTTAAAAAGGTCAAACTAAGTACTAAGTAAACACTTCCAAAGTAATGGAATATTCCAAACAACCAGACAACTCTTGCCGGACCGCGAGGAACTCTTGTTCACTCAGTGCTTTTATCCGGCTAGTACATTACAATATTAAATATTTAATTTGGCTGGTCCCAGAAGATAGAGGGGTCTGGAAATCGATCTGATCATGAAGAAACATGAAACGCAGGGCATGCCATCGCCTCCTCTCCCCAGTCAAAACACTGCTTTCTCAAGTAAACAGAAAATGTTTGGGTTGTAAGACACTGAATGGGACTGAAAGTAAAAGGGGCTCATGCTGGCTTCTTTCCCTAAGGAATAGTGTCTTAAAACAAGGGGGATGCACTACAAGCTGAGGCTATGTAGAGGTGCTGAAAGTTCATTACAAACACAAATCAAAGTACTGATGGAAAATCTTGAAACACTAGTGCAGTAAACAATGGAAATATTAGCTACAAATGCAAACTATTTGGAACAGGCTTGCTGGTCTAAATAAATACTACATTTGGTAATGGTGCGTCAGTCTGCAGAGCTCTGGCTACTATGGGCAGTCTCTGCACACTCGGGCGGCAGGTAGCCTAGCGGTTAAGAGCTTTGGGCCAGTAACCGAAAAGTCGTTATTTTCAACAATCTGCGCTGTGATTCGAACTATGTCGATGTGCCCTTGAGCAAGGCATTTAACCCTAATTGATCATGTAAATCGCTCCTGAATGACTAAAATGTGTAACTATGTATAATAATGTCCCTGATAAATTAATAACACTAATTCAGATTGTAGGACAACACATGCAAGAAGTGACGAAGGGTGGGCAAACAACCGTTGCAAGTTGTAACAATTAATTAATGCAGCCATTGTGATAACCCCAAATGTGTTGGCTTTTTTTAATTGGAGAGTTCGCTAGCTAGCTAACAGTAAATCAACGTTATTCACGACTATGTCAGTTAACTAGCTAACTGGCTAGCTAGGTAAACTAACGTTGGCTAGTATTACAAACTGAAAAAAATAAACATTTACTTGTTAGAAAAACAGTATGCTTATTCGAAGCGTAGCTAACGACATTTGATCAGTGTGTTAGTAAATATAATATGGCGTTGTTGTGAATAAGAGTGTAAACATTCACGCAGAAAACTAGCCAACTACTATAGCTAGCTAGTAACGTTAGCTTGATAGCGCCATTAGCTAACAAGCAATTGAAGCTAGAGACAGCGAGAGGGTTTTACATTCTTACCTGTCAACCGCAGTTTCACTGGGCCATTTCTCCTAACTCCTTGATTAGACATGCCCGTTTGTGTTCCAGCTTGACGTGGGGTTATCAAAAATATGTATAATACATGTGTCTAGCTATTTCACAAAAATGAATTCCTATTTAACTCCTATGGCTATGGCAGTTTCACAGTGAATGAAGAAGAATGGAGTCACGGCACAGTGGCCCGGATGAGCACAGCTCTAGTGCTAAACACCACCGTCCCGAGCACATACTCCTAAAGAAACTCCTAAAATAAAAGGCTAATTTCCAATAAACCAGGATCTCCTCCCGAAAGAAACGGTGCTATATGACGTCCAAGGCTGCTTCAAAAGCCAAGGGTGAGCTCCTCTCCCGCTGGGGGTGGCATTTCTGCTTGAAGTGGTGGTAGCTGAAATTTCCAAGCAGAGATGTCTTGCTGGTCTCAATTTTTGGATAGTGACCCTCCCCTCTAGTGACATCACTCACAAGGTTAAAGCACAAGCACTAAATTGATGTACAATGTTAATTTAAATGAGAGGAAATTATTGGACATATGTAACCTTTTTTATGTTGTGTTCGTCAATATGGTACTGGTAGGCACCCACAGCCTCTGTCACTGAGGACTGCCTCACTAGACTGATCTAAGGTCAGTTTTATGTTTCACCCGTCCTCATGGTTATGCATAGGTTTTGTGGAGCCATTGGAGGGTAAGCTGATCCTACACTTGTGTGTTCATTAAAGCATTGTCTGGACCTTTATGGCACAGGACTGTGGACATCCCCCACTTTCTGTCCGTTTCCCTTGAACCACTACATTACCAAACATAGCACAAGTATGCAGCACTAACTGGAGAGAAGGGGGCTGATATGTAGTAGTTTAAATCAGTGTTTCTCAATCAGGTATAGTAAACTACCCCTCATACTATACCTCATTCCTATCATAGACTATCCACAGGAGGGGGTACTAGGGAGACATAGGAACATAGGCCTAATGATTGGTTGCACGTAAGGGGTGCTTCTGGCAGAACATAATGTGATTGGAGGTAGGCTTACATTAACCAAAAAGAACCACTGGTCTACATGTCTAGCGCTGCCAAGTGGTGCAGGGGTCTAAGGCACTGCATCTCAGTGCTAGCGGCGTATTTCTCCATCTACTGGCTGCTTTCAGAAGTGCATGAGACAAGCTAGAAGCCATATCACAGAATTTATAAGATTCAATGAATTGGGAAAGTTTGGCATAAAAAAAAATTCTCAGGACCCATCACTCAGCTGTTTCCCCAAAAAGTGTCTGGGTGCTCACTTTGTTGTTTTAATCTCAGATTGACCCTTTAAATTGGTAAAAAAAATATTGTTTAAAAGGACAGATGCAGATGTTGTTATAGCAATATCAAATAAATGATGGGTAACAAATAAGTACCTTACTGTAATAGATTTCCATTTAAATTGACAAAATTAGCTTTTCGGCAAAAATATATTTCTCAAGCAAGAATTTTGCTTGGACTGTCTGGGAGTGGTCTGAGTGGGGAGGGGAAAACTGAAAACTAGCTGTCAGAGGTTTGGAACTGTCTTTGTTATTGATGTATTAATCAATTTACTGCATGGTGATGTCACCATGGAAAGCTGAAACTCCTGCCTATGCAAACCTGCTGTTTGGAAGGTCCTATGTAGATTGTATTTTCAACAAGCAACTATCAGGAAATGACACTGATCAGTGTTAGTTTCATCATCTGTTGTACAATATGATATAAAAGACATGAAAAACAGAATTTTGACTGCACTGGGCCCTTCAAATTTGGCATCAAAATAAACATCAACAGGCTATATCTTAGTTTACTTTTTAATAGAACTTTAATGAAAAACTCACACTTATTGAATTTAGTTAAAGGCGCAATCTGTAATATCAAAAGCCTGAGTATCACTTTATTTGGTAAACTGAGGGATGAAGCTGGACACACATACGAATAAGGACATTGCAACAGTAACGTTCTCCTACAATCTCTAACGACAGGAATAGAGCCACCACCAAACACGTCACTAGATAGGGTACTGACTTTCATATACACCACATCGACAAAGGAAGATTAAAAAGCCTTGAAAATAGAGCCACACATGTACAAAATATACATTTTATACACTGCTCAAAAACATAAAGGGAACACTTAAACAACACAATGTAACTCCAAGTCAATCACACTTCTGTGAAATCAAACTGTCCACTTAGGAAGCAACACTGATTGACAATAAATTTCACATGCTGTTGTACAAATGGAATAGACAACAGGTGGAAATTATAGGCAATTAGCAAGACACCCCCAATAAAGGAGTGGTTCTGCAGGTGGTGACCACAGACCACTTCTCAGTTTCTATGCTTCCTGGCTGATGTTTTGGTCACTTTTGAATGCTGGCGGTGCTTTCACTCTAGTGGTAGCATGAGACGGAGTCTACAACCCACACAAGTGGCTCAGGTAGTGCAGCTCATCCAGGATGGCACATCAATGCGAGCTGTGAGAACCCCTCGCACGGCTATGATTCTATAAGGAAATAAATTAAGTGCAACGCTGGAGAGATGAGAGTTGCAGAGTCATGTCTATCAGAGCTGAGGGAGAGAGACAATAGAAAGTGTGCAAACCATAAACCCAAGCTGGCCCAACCCCAATCAACTCTGAAAATCGACTTTTTCTTGGAGGGGCCAGGAGAATTAAGGAAGAGGCAACTCTAAATAACTTTGATAGCTTTTGTTATAATTTGTATTTTGCAAAAAGCGCAAGAAAAAAATGCATGCTGAGAGAGGTACCGGATCTGGCTCAAATTAAGTTACCGGGGAAAAGTCATGTAAAACATTGTTGAATTCAAACGTTCTGAATAACAGGTCCACAACAATTTGCCATTGTTTTCTCTTTCAGAAACGGACACAGTTTTTACCCAAATACAGCATAAATTGCTGCAAAAGATTAAAGCATTCCGCCAACCCAGTAAATAGACCAGTAGCTTATGTTAAATATTTTACAGTAGCCTATAGGCTACAGTATTACTGTGCGATAGGAGAGTGACATCATTGCCTATTTAATCTCAGAGAGTAAAGCAAGGTAGGACATATAAACCCAAAAATCGATTGATTAACTAAATATTGAATAACAATTCGTCTTTTGCATAGAAGTGTGAGCTGTAGCCTTTAGCCTACTTTGAAATGATTTTGAATATACAATAAATCTTGCAGAATGCGCAGACAGGCACTTGCTATAGTCAGCATGCATGTTTTAGAAAAGGTTACTGCAAACCTCTACAGAAATGTGATCAAAATGGCCATAGCTCTTTCTTTTAAAAACTGCCTTGGCCCAATTACAAATAGTTCCAAATTATACAGCAAATAAAGCGCATTATTGACACCCTTAAAGGTGACTGGAATACATTTTCCAGGCTGGATTTTAATGCTGGTTCATGCCTGCACAGTTTTAGGACCGGTATAAATCTCAATATTTGTGTACATGCGCAGACTTTTCATAAATGGCACACACAGGAATTGAGTGTGACATTTACGTAACAGTTACAAATGAGGCGCCTGTGGAGCAGACAGACATACGGTTATCTAGCTCTGCAGCCCTGTGCATGAAGGCAGCTGAGTCAACTCCACTGGTAGCTCCACTGCACTGATCCCCTGCTCTCCATCTATCACAATTCTCCACCTCTTAGTTCTAGTCTCTGCCGTCTCTGCGTGTGATAAATAAACAGAAAACAGTACATATCTTCTCTGTCGGTGTCCTTGCCGAGTCCTAATGCAACCTGTTTTATAACAGCATCTCCACACAGACTCCACAGCTGATCACCCCACTCTGTCTTTGGACCCAGAGCCCACACATATTAAAGAGGAACAGGAGGAACTCAGGACCAGTCAGGAGAAAGAGCAGCTTCAATGGCTGGAGGCGGTTATCACAGAGTTCATATTCACTGCTTCCTGTGTGAAAGTGAATGTGATGTTACGAAACCAATATCTAGCCTACTGATGATGTGGCTCCACTCGTTATATCTATCTCTCTAAAAGCGTATGCGACTAGGTGTTGAATGCACAGTATGTACTCGGGAGCCAGCAACCTTACCTTAGGTCCAGGGATAGCTCAGTCAGTACTCCCATGGTAGGCCAGTCCAAGCAGATTATTATTTATTCAGACGGTGACAAAACATGAAAATATACAAAAAGGAAAACAGTACAAAAAGGCATGCCAAAAACTGTAATACAAAACAAACCAAGGCAGGCTGAGAGGCTTCCTGCCACCTCACACACACTAGGTCACACTCCTCTTGACGGCTTGACAGGTGAGTTTTAACAAAAAATAAAGCCAGCTCATAGCAAGTGTTTCTGGACCTTTACTGTGGTCAAAGAGCTTAGAGTGGGCCCAATGGACACTATACAGTACAAATATTGATTGTATGTCCATAAAACCATGTTCCAGTCTACTCACTAAAGTCCCTAGAATAGAAAACAGGGGTCAGCGAGGTCATAGCATTTTAATAACTGCACTCTCTGATTTAGTGCACACTCATATCAGTCCCAAGCCGTTGCAGTTGTCAGGAGTCGCCTGTATTACAAAGTGTTGTCTTTCAGTTCATGCAAGAAATTATCATCCAAGATCACCCTTTTACTGATTATAACTTCCCCACATTAAGTTACCTATTTCCATCATCACTGGTCTGTAGTGAAACTCCATACACATGGGGGGTGGGGCTGTGATGTGTTTATGGGCTCACCACCCACTGATACAGAGGAGTTTGTGGCAACCATTCTTTCATTGTGAACGAAGCGAATACGAAGCGAATACTAACTGAAAATGCCTAAACTACAGTTGTTGCATGCGTTTTTAAATGAGCGTTTAACGGCGGCTGCTGTGGAGATTTTCGGAGCAGTTGAGAAAACCAAGAAAGCATTTGGTTAATGTTGTTTGTCCCTCATGAGACACTCTAGACGCTGAAGCCTATTTCACGTCCTCAAAATCCCCAGAATGAATCTAAGATAACTAAAGAAATCTGTAATAAATGTTGTGCAATTTTACATATAAGTAAGGTGTTTGGTGCAGTATGTCTCAAGTAAAAAAGAAAGAAAGTGTGATATCTTATGAAAGTAAACAAAGTCTGGCAGCTGGGTAGGACTGTCTACTATTGGATAGAGAGCAATCACTGCAGTTGTTCAACCTATGTTAGTGGGCAAATGGACATCTTCAAATCAAAACCCAGCCTTCATTTACCTGTTGTGATGCATGGATGTTCCAAACTCCGCTTTTGCATTACCCATATAGTTGTTAAAGGTTATACAAAGGCAGCACAGGGGTCAGATCAGTGGTCAGGGTTGATATGCATAAAAAAATACATATTCATAATAAGATCATCCATCAATGCATTACCACTTACATTGCCTTCAGAATGTATACACACCCCTTGACTTTATCCACATTTTGTTGTTACAAATTGGGACTAAAATGAATTTTGTCCTTTTTCAAAGATCTACTGTAATAAATAAAACAAAGATCTTCATTAGATAATTATTCAACCACCTGAGTTAATACATGTTAGAGTCACCTTTAGCAGCGATTACAACCGTGAGTCTTTTTCGGTAAACACACCTGGATTGTGCAATATTGTTTGCACAATATTCTTTTTTAAACTTCTCAAGCTTTGTCAAGTTGGTTGTTGATCATCGCTAGACAGCCATTTTCAAGTCTTGTCATGGATTTTCAAGCTGGTTTAACTCAAAACTGTAACTAGTCCACTCAGGAACATTCAACGTCATCTTGGTAAGCAACTCCAGTGTATATCTGGCCTTGTGTTTTAGGTTATTGTCCTGCTGAAAGGTGAATTTGTCTTTAGAAAGCAGACTGAACCAGGTTTTCCTCTCGGATTTTGCCTGTGCTTAGCTTTTCATTTATTTTTATCGTTAAAAAAAAACTTCATTGTCTTTGCCGAAGAAGGGCATATCCATAACATGATGTAGCCACCACCATGCCTGAAAATAATGCATGAAGAGTGGTACTCAGTGATGAGATGGAATTGCCCCAAACACACAGTGCCTTCAGAAAGTATTGATATATTCTCACCCATCTACACACAATACCCCACAATGATCAAGTGAAAACATGTTTTTAGGCATTTTTGCAAATTTATTGAAAATTAAAGACAGAAATATCTCATTTGCATAAGTATTCACACCCCTTTGCTATGAAACTCCAAATTGGAGCTTGTGTGCATCCAATTTCCTTTGATCATTCTTGAACTATAACTACAACTTGATTGTCTATATAAGGTACCACAGTTGACAGTGTATGTCAGAGCAGAGACTACCATGAAGTCCAAGGATCTGTATGAAGAACTCTGAGATAGGATTGTGATGAGGCATATAGCTGGGGAAGGGTATAAAACAATTTCTAGGATGTTGAATGCTACCAAGAGCATAGTGGTCTCCATCATTGGGAAATTGAAAAAATATGGAACTAACCAGACTCTGCCTAGAGCTGGCAGTCCGACCAAACTGAACAACTGGGCAAGAAGGACCTTGGTCAGAGAGGTGACCAAGAACCCAGTGACCACCCTGACAGAACTACAGAGTTCCTTGGCAGAGATGGGAGAACCTGCCAGAAGGACAACAGTCTCTATTGCACTTCGCAAATCTGGGCTTTATGGAAGGGTGGCCAGAAGGAAGCCACTCCTGATAGCATAAGGCAAAAGATTATGTGGTCTGATCAGACAAAATTGTTACTCTTTGGCCTGAATGCACTATGTCTGGAGGAAACCAGGCACACCTCATCACCTGTCTAACACCAATCCTACCATGATGCATGGTGACGTCAGCATCATGGCAGTGCGCGCTAACCAAGGTTGCCAGGTGCGCGGTGTTTCCTCTGACACATTGGTGCGGCTGGCTTCCGGGTTGGATGCGCGCTGTGTTAAAAAGCAGTGCGGCTTGGTTGGGTTGTGTATCGGAGGATGCATGACTTTCAACCTTCGTCTCTCCCGAGCCCGTACGGGAGTTGTAGCGATGAGACAAGTTAGTAGCTACTAAAACAATTGGATACCACGAAATTGGGGAGAAAAAGGGGTAAAAAAATAAAAGATAGAACTGCCAAAGGGGGTGGAGTTGCAATCTACTTCTATGGCCCAAGCAAGTCTCTTCTTATTATTGTGGTGTCCTTTAGTAGTGGTTTCTTTGTAGCAATTTGACCATGAAGGCCTGATTCACGCAGTCTCCTCTAAACAGTTGATTTTGGGATGTGTCTGTTACTTGAACTCTGAAGCATTTGGGCTGAAATCTGAGGTTCAATTAACTCGAATGAACTTATCCTCAGCAGCAGAGGTAACTCTGGGTCTTCCTTTCCAGTGACGGTCCTCATGAGAGCCAGTTTCATCCTAGCGCTTGAGTGTTTTTGCAACTGCATTTGAAGAAACTTTCAAAGTTCTTGACATTTTCTGGATTGACTGACTTTCATGTCTTAAAGTAGTGATGGACTGTCGTTTCTCTTTGCTTATTTGGCCTGTTCTTGACATAATTTGGACTTGGTCTTTTACCAAATAGGGCTATCTTCTGTATACCACCCTTACCATGTCTCAACACAACTGATTGGCTCAAACGCATTAAGAAGGAAAGAAATTCCACAAATTTAAAAGGCACACCTGTTAACCTGTTAATTGAAATGCATTCAAGGTGACTACCTCATGAAGCTGGTTGAGAGAATGCCAAGAGTGTGCAAAGCTGTCAAGGCAAAGGGTGGCTATTTGAAGAATCTGTTAACACTTTTTTTTGGTTACTACATGATTTCATATGTGTTATTTCATAGTTTGATGTCTTCACTATTATTCTAAAATGTAGAAAATTGTCAAAATAAAGAAAAACCCTTGATTGACTGTGTCCAAACTTTTGACTGGTACTGTATATATTTTATAGAGATGAAGGGTTTTTATGTATGGTATACATTATGGTATAGATGACCTCTGCTCCTCCTCGCCTTCCCTCCAGAGTCCCTTCAGTTATCTGTTGCTGTCACTGAAGACGAGGTTCCCCCTAAGCAGCAGCACTCTGAGCAGGAGTGGAGAACCAGTCTGCAGTAGGAGGACCTAGAACCCACACAGATTAAAGAGGAACAGGAGGAACTCTGGACCTGTCAAGAGGAAAAGCAGCTTCAAGAGCAGGAGGATGATATCATAGTTTTCAAATTCCCTCCAATTTGTGTGAAAAGTAAATGTGATCAGGAGAACACAATTCAGTCCTTTTCTCTTCCCCAACCCCAGACAGTGGAGAACAGAGACATTAACTCTAAACCAGTTGAACTTCCACATTTTGTCACTGTTACACATCTAGAGGGTCTCAACATTCCCTGTGACCCTCCAGAAAATCAAAACAATACCTTCAGCTAGAGCTCAACTGTAAGCAGCGACCCAGTAGGACTTGACAGGAGCCCACCATTGAATTCCAACCCATCAATGAGGGAACACTGTTGGAAACCCAGCACCACGTCTAGAAAAACTCACCACTGCTGTGACTGTGGTGAAATATTTGCTTTGACAGTTGATCTACAGGGGCATGTGACTCTCGCCAAGAAGAGACCTAGCGAATGCCGCCTCTGCAAAATACACTACAACTCCACCTGTAAATTGAAGGCCCATGTCAGACTCTGTCACATGGAGAAACCCTGCACCTGCCCCTTTTGTGGAAAGACCTTCAAACTCAAAGGACATCTGTCCAGACATATGAGGATTCACACAGGAGAGAAACCATTTGGCTGTGGTGACTGTGGGAAGAGCTTCATTCAGAAGGGGGACCTAAGGAGGCATGCACTGACTCACACTGGAGAGAAACCATTTAGCTGTGGTGAATGTGGGAAAAGCTTCAATCGGAAAGGGAACTTGAACTTGCACATACTGACTCACACAGGAGTGAACGTCCACAAAGAAAGAAAACAGAATGAAAACACAGAGGAAGCGAATTAGGACAAAGACATATTGTTAGGAGATGGACAACTCTTTGGAAAAGCAAAGCAAATCTGGATCATTCATTCTATGGATTTTAGATAAATAGATGTCATGAATTTACTTTTGTAAAACATTCTATGAACAATAAAGTTCAATTATATATAACAGTACAGAGTACAGTAGTTAAACATACAGGCTTTCTGTTCAGTCTCTTTATGTTTTCATGTCATTATAAACTGGAATTCCTGGTAGTTTGTTTTGGAATGTCTCCAGAATAGTCTGACGGATGTTATTGATACATAAAATTTAAAAAATGAATACTTCCAGAAAATATGTCCTTGCACATGTCCAATATCATTTTGTTAATATATTTTGTATTTATATATATATATATATATATATATATATATATATATATATATATATACACACACACACACACACACACACAGTTTAAGTCGGAAGTTTACATACAGTGCCTTGCGAAAGTATTCGGCCCCCTTGAACTTTGCGACCTTTTGCCACATTTCAGGCTTCAAACATAAAGATATACAACTGTATTTTTTTGTGAAGAATCAACAACAAGTGGGACACAATCATGAAGTAGAACGATATTTATTGGATATTTCAAACTTTTTTAACAAATCAAAAACTGAAAAATTGGGCGTGCAAAATTATTCAGCCCCCTTAAGTTAATACTTTGTAGCGCCACCTTTTGCTGCGATTACAGCTGTAAGTTGCTTGGGGTATGTCTATCAGTTTTGCACATCGAGAGACTGACATTTTTTCCCATTCCTCCTTGCAAAACAGCTCGAGCTCAGTGAGGTTGGATGGAGAGCATTTGTGAACAGCAGTTTTCAGTTCTTTCCACAGATTCTCGATTGGATTCAGGTCTGGACTTTGACTTGGCCATTCTAACACCTGGATATGTTTATTTTTGAACCATTCCATTGTAGATTTTGCTTTATGTTTTGGATCATTGTCTTGTTGGAAGACAAATCTCCGTCCCAGTCTCAGGTCTTTTGCAGACTCCATCACGTTTTCTTCCAGAATGGTCCTGTATTTGGCTCCATCCATCTTCCCATCAATTTTAACCATCTTCCCTGTCCCTGCGGAAGAAAAGCAGGCCCAAACCATGATGCTGCCACCACCATGTTTGACAGTGGGGATGGTGTGTTCAGGGTGTGAGCTGTGTTGCTTTTACGCCAAACATAACGTTTTGCATTGTTGCCAAAAAGTTACATTTTGGTTTCATCTGACCAGAGCACCTTCTTCCACATGTTTGGTGTGTCTCCCAGGTGGCTTGTGGCAAACTTTAAACAACACTTTTTATGGATATCTTTAAGAAATGGCTTTCTTCTTGCCACTCTTTCATAAAGGCCAGATTTGTGCAATATACAACTGATTGTTGTCCTATGGACAGAGTCTCCCACCTCAGCTGTAGATCTCTGCAGTTCATCCAGAGTGATCATGGGCCTCTTGGCTGCATCTCTGATCAGTCTTCTCCTTGTATGAGCTGAAAGTTTAGAGGGACGGCCAGGTATTGGTAGATTTGCAGTGGTCTGATACTCCTTCCATTTCAATATTATCGCTTGCACAGTGCTCATTGGGATGTTTAAAGCTTGGGAAAACTTTTTGTATCCAAATCCGGCTTTAAACTTCTTCACAACAGTATCTCGGACCTGCCTGGTGTGTTCCTTGTTCTTCGTGATGCTCTCTGCGCTTTTAACGGACCTCTGAGACTATCACAGTGCAGGTGCATTTATACGGAGACTTGATTACACACAGGTGGATTGTATTTATCATCATTAGTCATTTAGGTCAACATTGGATCATTCAGAGATCCTCACTGAACTTCTGGAGAGAGTTTGCTGCACTGAAAGTAAAGGGGCTGAATAATTTTGCACGCCCAATTTTTCAGTTTTTGATTTGTTAAAAAAGTTTGAAATATCCAATAAATGTCGTTCCACTTCATGATTGTGTCCCACTTGTTGTTGATTCTTCACAAAAAAATACAGTTTTATATCTTTATGTTTGAAGCCTGAAATGTGGCAAAAGGTCGCAAAGTTCAAGGGGGCCGAATACTTTCGCAAGGCACTGTATGTAAACATTATTAAAGTGGCATTATTCAAAGTGACTAGTGATCCATTTATTAAAGTAGCCAATGGTTTGAGTCTGTATGTAGGCAGCAGCCTCTCTGAGTTAGTGATTGCTGTTTAATTAACAGTCAGAGATAGATAGAAGCTGTTCTTCAGTCTCTCTGTCCCAGTGTTGATGCACCTGTACTGACCTCACCTTCTGGATGGTAGCGGGGTGAACAGGCAGTGGCTCAGGTGGATGTTGTCTTTGATTATATTTTTGGCCTTCCTGTGACATCGGGGGCTGTAAGTGTCCTGGAGGGCAGGTAGTTTTCCCCCGGTGATGTGTTGTGCAGACCGCACCACCCTCTGGAGAGCCTTGCGGTTGAGGGCGGTGCAGTTGCCGTGCCTTGCGGTGACACAGCCTGACAGAAAGCTCTCAACTGCGCATCTGTAAAAGTTTGTCAGAGTTTTAGGTGACAAGCCAAATTTCTTCAGCCTCCTGAGGTTGAAGAGGCGCTGTTGAGCCTTCTTCACCACACTGTCTGTGTGGGTGGACCATTTCAGTTTGTCTGTGATTTGTAAGCCGAGGAACTTAAAACTTTCCACCTTCTCCACGACTGTCCCGTCGATGTGGATAGGGGGGTGCTCCCTCTGATTTTTTCTGAAGTCCACGATCATCTCCTTTGTTTTGTTGACATTGAGTGAGAGGTTGTTTTCCTGACACCACACGCTGAGTCCCCTCACCTCCTCCCTGTAGGCTGTCTCGTCGTTGTTGGTAATCAAGCCCACTACTGTTGTGTCGTCTGCAAACTTGATGATTGAGGTGTCAGCGAAGTGGAGATGGTGTTTCCTACCTTCACCACCTGGGGGCGGCCTGTCAGAAAGTCCAGGGCCCAATTGCACAGGGCGGAGTTGAGACCCAGGGCCTCAAGCTTAATGATGAGCTTGGAGGGTACTATGGTGTTGAATGCTGAGCTGTAGTCAATGAGCAGCATTCTTACATAGGTATTCCTCTTATCCAGGGCAGTGTGCAGTGTAATGGCGATTGCATCGTCTGTGGACCTGTTGGGGTGGTATGGACGAGGGTGGCAGGTAAGGTGGAGGTGGAGGTGATATGATCCTTGACTAGTCTCTCAAAGCACTACGTGATGACAGAAGTGAGTGCTACTAGTAGTAGTCATTTAGTTCAGTTATCTTTTCCTTCTTGGGTACAGGAACAATGGTGGCCATCTTGAAGCACGTGGGGACAGCAGACTGGGATAGGGAGTGATTGAATATGTCCGTAAACACACCAGCCAGCTGGTTTGCGCATGCTCTGAGGACGCGGTTAGGAATGCCATCTGGCCCAGCAGCCTTGCAAGGGTTAACACGTTTTTAAAAAACAGAGGGGGTCCGCAGTACTTGGTAGCGGGCCGCGTCGGTGGCACTGTTTTATCCTCAAAACGGGAAGGGAAGGTGTTTAGTTTGTCTGGAAGCAAGACATCGGCGTCCGTGACGTGGCTAGTTTTCCTTTTGTAGTCTGTGATTGCCTGTAGACCCTGCCACATATGTCTCGTGTCTGAGCCGTTGAATTGCGACTCCACTTTGTCCCTATATCGACATTTCAATCAATATGCTGGTAGAATTTAGGTAGCCTTGTTCTCAAATTTGCTTTGTTAAAATCCCCAGCTACAATAAATGCAGCCTCAGGACTCAAGAGTCCAGTGAAGTTTCTTAAAGGCCATTGTGGTATCTGCTTGAGGGGGGATATACACAGCTGTGACAATAACTGACAAGAATTCTCTTGGGAGATATGGTCGGCATTTGATTGTAAGGAATTTTAGGTCAGGTGAACAGGACTTGAGTTCCTGTATGTTCCTGTATGTTGTTATGATTACAGCATGAGTCATTAATCATAAAGCCCTTCTTCTTCCCAGAGAGGTGAGAAATTTGAGAAATTGCACAGACCTCAAACAATGGCTTTTCACCTAATCTACGAATTGAAAATATGTCAGTTTGGTGCTCATAATACGTTTGGTTTGTTTCAAATTTAGGCAAAAATGTACTACCGTGACTGTGTGTGAGGGAAATCTGTAATATATGGCCAAATCCTTTGGCTCTCCTTTAGGCACCAATGCAGTAATGGCTGGCTCTGGTCTACATAGCCCCCCCCATACTCCATACTCCCCATACCCCCCCATACTCCCCGGACCAGAAAAAAACGAGCCAATGAGATGTCTCGCTTTCTGTAATGTCTCTGAGAGAAGCCCTAAATGGCAATTACCATAAAAAAAACGGCTATATCCAAGCTAAGTCCTCTAACTATCTCTATGAGATATACTGATACACAGATACAGTACCAGTCAAAAGTTTGGACACACCTACTCATTTAAGGGTTTTTCTTCAATTTTACTATTTTCCACATTGTAGAATAATAGTGAAGACATCAAAACTATGAAATAACACATATGAATTCATGTAGGAACCAAAAAAGTGTTAAAATAAATCAAAATATATTTTAGATTCTTCAAAGTAGCTACCCTTTGCCTTGATGACAGCTTTGCACACTCTTGGCATTCTCTCAACCAGCTTCACCTGGAATGCTTTTCCAACAGTCTTGAAGGATTTCCCACATATGCTGAGCACTTGTTGACTGCTTTTCCTTCACTCTGCGGTCCAATTCATCCCAAACCATCTCATTTGGGCTGAGGTCGGGGGATTGTGGAGGCCACGTCATCTGATGCAGCATTCCGTCGTGCTCCTTCTTGGTCAAATAGCCCTTACACAGCCTGGAGGGGTGTTGGGTCATGGTCGTCGACAAACAAATGACAGTGGGACTAAGTGCAAACCAGATGGGATGGCGTATCGCTGCAGAATGCGGTGGTAGCCATGCTGGTTAAGTGTGCCTCATAATAAATAAAAAACACAGACAGGGTCACCAGCAAAGCACCCCGACATCTCCTCCATGCTTCACGGTGGGAACCACACATGCAGAGATCATCCGTTCAGCTACTATGTGTCTCACAAAGACACGATGGTTTGGAACCAATAATCTCAAATTTGGACTCATCAGACCAAAGGACAGATTTCCCCCAGTCTAATGTCCATTGCTCGTGTTTCTTGGCACAAGCAAGTCTCTTCTTATTATTGGTGTTCTTTAGTAGTGGTTTCTTTGCAGCAATTCGACCATGAAGGCCTGATTCACTCAGTCTCCTCTGAACTGTTGATGTTGAGATGTGTTTGTTACTTGAACTCCGTGAAGCATTTATTTGGGCAGCAAATTCTGAGGCTGGTAACTCTAATGAACTTATCATCTGAAAGCAGAGGTAACTCTGGGTCTTCCTTTCCTGTAGCGTTCCTCATAGACAGTTTCATCATGGCACTTGAAGAAACTTTCAAAGTTCTTGAAATTTCCCAGATTGACTGACCTTCATGTCTTAAAGTAATGATGGTCTGTCATTTGTCTTTGCTTATTTGAACTGTTCTTGCCATATTGTGGACTTGGTATTTACCAAATAGGGTTATCTGCTGTATACCACCCATACCTTGTCTCAACACAACTGATTGGCTCAAATGCATTAAGAAGGAAAGAAAATTCACAAATTAACTTTTAACCAGGCACACCTGTTAATTGAAATGCATTCCAGGTGACTACCTCATGAAGCTGATTGAGAGAGTGCCAAGAGTATGCAAAGCTGTAATCAAGGATGGCTACTTTTAAGAATCTAAAATATATGCATATTTGTATTTCTTTAACACTTTTGGTTACTAAATGATTCCATATGTGTTATTTTATAGTTTGATGTCTTCACTATTATTCTACAATGTAGAAGATAGTAATAATTAGTAGGTGTGTCCAAACCTTTGACTGGTACTGTATATAAAGTTATATACAGTTATACTCAATTAATAAACTGTTTAGGCTAACAGTGATCATCATCTAACCAATTTAAGAAGTTGTTTTACATTTTTTTACTGTGAATGAATAAAAACCTTGCCCGTCATGAAAACCAGGAAGTGATTTGAATGTATAATTCATGATGGAAAAACTTTGAAAACAAATAGCTTTTTATGTTTGGTTTATTGAAAATAGTTTTTAGATTCTATTTCAACATTTTTGAATTACAATTTCATCTTACTTCTTCAATTCACTGACTTCAGTTTTTATTGGCACTGATGTTTAAAGACTGCTCCTTCCCTCCAGACTCCCTGCAGCTCTCTCTCACTGTCTCTGAAAAGGAGGTTTCTGCTGAGCAACAGCACTGTGAGCAGAAGTGGAGACCCAGTCTGGGGCAGGAGGACACAGAGCCCACACAGATTAAAGAGCAAGAGGAGGAAGTTAAGACCAGTCAGGATGAAGATCAGCTTCAAGGGCTCTTTGTTATCAAAGACCCTGTGTGAAAAGTGAATGCGATCAGGAGAACCCACTTCAGTCCTGGACTCTTCCCCAAACCCAGACAGTGGAGAACAGAGAGTGATTCTAAACCAATGGAACCCGAACCATTTGGTACTGTGACCCGTCTGAAGAGTCTAGACACTTCCTGTGACCCTCCAGATAAACAAAACAATACCTTCAGCCACAGCTCAGCTGTAAGCAGCGACCCAGTAGGACTTGATAGTAGCCCACCACTGTCCCAAACCCAGCACCACGTCTAGAAAAACTCACCACTGCTGTGACTGTGGTAAAACGTTTGCTCTGACAGCTGACCTGCAGGAGCATATGACTCTCACCAAGAGACCCAGCGAATGCCACCTCTGCAAAAAACGCTACAACTCCACCTGTAAATTGAAGGTCCATGTCCAAATCCGTCACATGGAGAAACCCTGCACCTTCCCTTTTGTGGCAATTCCTTCAAACTCAAAGGACATCTTTTCAGGCACATGACGATTCACACAGGAGAGAAATAATTTAGCTGTGGTGACTGTGGGAAAAGCTTCAATCGGAGGGGGCAGCTGAAGGTGCACATACAGACTCGCACAGGAGAGAAACAACATGGTTGCTTAGTCTGTGGTAAAAGATTCACTCATAGGGCTTATCTAAGCATGTGGATATGGTCCACAAAGGAAGAAAGAAAACAGGATGAAAACTGAAAGAAAGTGAATTAGGACAAATATATTCTATCAACAGGTGGGAATAAAAAAGCAGGATGTGGACAAGTCTTAGCAAAGCACCTCTGGACCATTCCTGCCGTTGTCTTAAGATAAATGGATGTGTGATGAATGTACTTTTACAGAACATTCCATGTAAACAAGGTTTCATTGTATTTGAAATGTGAGGTAATGATCAAACGGTAGTATGCAGTATTATGTGAATCTCACAGGTCTGCTGTTGAAAGTCTGTTGATGTTTTCACATTATTACCAACAGGAATATCTGGTTGTTTGTTTTGGAATGTCTCTTCGGATGATGAGACAATGGTCTGGCTGATGTTAGTGACGCATTAAAAATTTTTACACTTTCCCGAAAATATCTCCTTCCATATGTATTTTTGTCATAAATTTTGACCTAATGCTGCTCATTCATGATATTCTTTGAGTCTTTATGGAAGTAATGATTTAAAGTAAATTCCTGATAAGTGCACTTTGTATAAGTGAAAACTATGTGCACAACAATGTTTGTCCAGTCCCATTTCAGTGACATTCTTTGTAATTGTTCTGATAAGCGCATTCTCGTTTTTAAATGCAGTCCCAAGCCGTTGCAGTTGTCAGGAGTCGCCTGTGTTAAAATGTATTGTCTTTCAATTCAGTTCATGTTTCCCCACATGAGGTTATCTATTTCTGGAGCTTGAAGTAAAACTCCACCCACTTGGAGGTGCTGTGTATCGCTCAAGCGTTACTAGCATGCTAGCAGATACCCATAGACTTGCAGTCATTGCGCTAACGCTAGTTAGCATTGGTTCGCGAAACTACCTCAAACTTCCTCTAACAGAGACATAAAAATGGTATCATCTAATAGTTAATCTAACTCTGGGGAAATAGATAAAGTGCCTCATTGCCACATTCCCGAAGTATACCTTTGAAGCTTGTTTCTGATTGAGCCCATTTACGCAGCGTTCACCATGAATGGAGTCTCTGCTAACGCGGGGACATTGCCTTTAAAGTTCAATCACGTTGTAACGCTGGATTTCCGTAATACGGATTTAATAGAGCTCTAGGTCTTTAGGTGGGTTTTTATTTTTCCTTGTTTTTTTGCCACCTACCCCTTTCAGATATATGAAAAAGCAGGCAAAAATAAGCAGGCAAGGTAAATTAGTGGGATTTTGGTCTGTTTAAAAAAGGCACTATCAGAATCTTGGTATAGGCCTATGCAATTAGGGTCTCGATTCCATCTTTATCGAGGGAGATTCGTGGCATGGTCAGATTGAAATTTAAAGGCACTGTTCCTGCCTTCGCGGCGATTGCAGTCATAGTAAACATTGCGTACAGTATGTCGACTAAATAGGAAATTACCTTTAAATATCAATTGCGCTCTACCGTAGACGTTCTACAATATGGATTGAAACAAGCCCTCGATTTTCAATGTCTGAGGACAGTATCTCCAGTTAGTGCTGCATATTGTGCTATGTTTGGTGATGTAGTGGTTCTGGGGGAACAGACAACAAAGAGGGCTATGGCCACAGTCCTTGGCCATAGAGGTCCAGACATTGCCCTTAGACATACAGGTCTAGGATCAGCTTACTGGCTCCACAAATCCTACTCAAAACCATGAGCAGGGGAAACACAAAATGGACCATAGATCAGTCTGTAGTTGCATACCAAATACATTATGTGAACATTAACAGTAAAATGTAATATACAAGATTACGTCAATATCATAAATGAGCAACATTAAGACAAAATGTATAAAAAGTATTATTGGACAAATGCAAGGACACATTTTCTTAGAGAATATATATTTGTATGTATCAATAACATCAGTCAGACTATTCTGGAGACAAACTAGCAGGAATTCCTGTTTATAATGACGTGAAAACATCAAGAGACTGAACAGCAGACCTGTGAGTTTAACTACTCTGTCCTCTTGGATCAAATGAAACTTTATTTACATAGAACGTTTTACAAAAGTAAATTCATGACATCAATTTATCTGAAACACAGACAATGAATGATCCAAAGTTGCTTTGCTTTTCCAAAGTGTTTTACATCTTCTAACAAGATGTCTTTGTCCTAATTAGTTTTTTCTTTGTTTTTTCCATTGTGTTTTCTTCATTTGTTTCTTTCTTCTCTCCTGTACGAGTCAGTATGTGTAAGTTCAGGTTCCCTTTCCGATTTAAGCCTTTCCCACAGTCAACACAGCCAAATGGTTTTTCTCCTGTGTGAATCCTCATATGCCTGGACAGATCTCCTTTGTGTTTGAAGGTATTTCCACAAAAGGCGCAGGTGCAGGGTTTCTCCACGTGACAGAGTCTGACATGGGCCTTCAATTTACAGGTGGAGTTGTAGTGTTTTTTGCAGAGGCGGCATTCGCTGGGTCTCTTCTTGGCGAGAGTAACATGCCATTTCAACATACCCTGCATCCCACTGCTGGCTTACTTCTGAAGCTAAGCCGGGTGGGTCCTGGTCATTTCCTGGATGGGAGACCAGATGCTAATGGAAGTGGTGGAGGGCCAGTAGGAGGCAGTCTTTACTCTGGTCTAAAATAATATACCAATACACCAGGGTAGTGATTGGGGACATTGCCCTGTGTAGGGTGCAGTCTTTTGGATGGGATGTTAAATGGGTGTCCTGAGACTCGGTGGTCACTAAAGATCCCATGGCACTTATCATAAGAGTAGGAGTGTTAACCCTGGTTTCCTGGATAAATTCCCAATCTGGGCCACCTAATCATCCCCAGTTTACAATTGGCTCATGCATCCCCCTCCTCTCCCCTGTAACTATTCCCCAGGTTGTTGCTGTAAATGAGAATGTGTTCTCAGTCAGCTTACCAGGTAAAATAAAAAAAAGCCCCTGCAAGTCAGCTCTCAGAGCAAATGTTTCAGGATAATAACAGCAGCTGTGAGTTTTTCTAGAAGTGATGCTGGGTTTGGAACAGTATTCCCCCATTGATAGGTTGGGATCCAATGGTGGGCTGCTGTCAAGTCCTACTGGGTCGCTGCTTGCAGCCGAGCTGTTGCTGGAGGCATTGTTTTGATTATCTGTCGGGTCACAAGGGAATGTCAAGACCCTTTGGGTGGGTAACAGTGACAAAAGGCGTGAGGTCTCTTTGTTCTCCACAGTCTGAGTTTGGGAATTATGAAATGGGTTCTCCTGATCATATTCATTTTTCACCCAGGGATGAGGGAATATTAACTCTGACATCTAGCCTCCTGCCCTTGATTCTGCTCTTCCTCCTGACTGGTCCTGACTTCCTCCAGTTCCGGTTGAATCTGTGTGGGCTCTGGGGTCTCCTTCCCTAGACTGTGGCTCCACTCCTGCGCAAGGTGCTGCTGCTCAAGGGAAACATTATCTTCAAAGACAGCTACAGGGAGTCTGGAGAGAAGCCAAGTAGGAGCAGTGGTTATCTGTATACCACAGAATTAAATAGAACAATTGAATGGTACAACTGAATGATAGATATCTATGTTATATAGACCTACAGCCTTTAGACATGCCTGAGTGCACATTACAAGCAATATGCTATTTCAATAAGCTTTTCATGACAGTAAAAGTTACATTAAAAACTGTTCTATAAAGGCTAGCTAATGCTAAAGCAGGACATTGGATTCCATTAACGTCCAGCATTGGGGAGAGTAGCTGCTGTAAGTGTTGTGGAATCCAATGGTCTGGAAACCGTGTGTTTGATGCATTCCATTTGCTCTGTTCCAGCCATTATTATGAGCCATTCTCCACTCAGCAGCCTCCACTCAGCATCACCTACCATCCCCGGATTGAGGTATATTTTCAAGCTAACTCCCTGGTTCGTCACTGCGGTGCAAACATTATGGGCAAACTGCGTTTCAACTTGAGAAGGTACTGAGCGTCAAGTCGAGTTTTGGCTAGATATGTATACTGCCCTACAAAGGCAAAGAGCAGTAACTACGCAAACAGTGAAACTGAGAAAAATGTCTTTCACGTTTTTTGTTGTTACTGTCTAGCCAAATATGTTGTAGGTAGATAAGTCATAATGCACTGACGTACAATGCCTACAATACAATACAATGTCAAACTCCTTGGCTTTTTCATCATTTTGTTACGTTAGTCTTTTTCTAAAATGGATTGAAAAAAAATTATAATCAGCAATCTACGCACAATACCCCATAATGACAAAGCGAAAACAGTTTTAATTTTATTTTTGCAATACAGAAATACCTTATTTACATTATTATTCAGACCCTTTGCTATCAGTTTCGAAATTGAGCTTAGGTGCCTCCTGTTTCCATTGACCATCCTTGAGATGTTTCTACAACTTGATTCATGTCCACCTGTGGTAATTTCAAATGATTGGACATGATTTGGAAAGGCACACACCTGTCTATATAAGGTCCCACAGTTGACAGTGCATGTCAGAGTAAAAATCAAGCCATGAGGTTGAAGGAATTGTCCCTAGAGTTCCGAGACAGGATTGTGTCGAGGCACAGATCTGGGGAAGGGCAACCATCTCTGCAGCACTCCACCAATCATGCCTTTATGGTATAGTGGCCAGATGGAAGTGCATCTTCAGTAAAAGACACATAACAGCCCGCTTGGAGTTTGCCAAAAGGCACCTAAAGACTCTCAGACCATGAGAAACAAGATTCTCTGGTCTGATGAAACTAAGATTGAACTCCTTGGCCTCGAATGCCAAGCGCCACGTCTGGAGGAAACCTGGCACCATCCCTACGGTGAAGCATGGTGGTGGCAGCATCATGCTGTGGGGATATTTTTCAGCGGCAGGGACTGGGAGACTTGTCAGGATCAACGCAAAAATGAACGGAGCAAAGTACGGAGAGAAAACCTCATCCAGAGCCGGCAGGTCCTCAGACTGGGGCGAATGTTCACCTTCCAACAGGACAACGCAGGAGTGGCTTCGGGACAAGTGTCTGAATGTCCTTGAGTGGCCTATCCAGAGCCCGGACTTGAACCCGATCGAACATCTCTGGAGAGACCTGAAAATAGATGGTCAGCAACGCTCCCCATCCAACCTGACAGAGCTTGAGACGATCTGCAGAGAAGAATGGGAGAAAATCCCCAAATACAGCTGTGCCAAGCTTGTAGCATAATTCCCTAGAAGACTCGATTCTGTAATCGCTGCCAAAGGTGCATCAGCGAAGTACTGAGTAAATGGTCTGAATACTTACATAAATTTGATTTTTTTTATTATCAAAAATGTCTAAAAATCTGGTTTTGCTTTGTCATTATGGGGTAATGCATGTTGATTGATGAGGGGGAAAAGCAATCTAATCAATTTTAGAATAAGGCTGTAAGGCTGATCTGACATACAGTGAGCTCCAAAAGTATTGGGACAGTGACACAATCTTTATTGTTTTGGATCTGTACTCCAGCACTTTGGATTGGAAATGATACTATGCCTAGGGGAAGAACGTGCAGACTGTCAGCTTTAATTTAAGTGTATTTTTATCCATATCAGGTGAACCGTTTTGAAATTACAGCACTTGTTGTACACAGTTCCCCCCATTTTAGGGGACCAAAAGTATTGGGACCACTTCAAAATTTATCAGATATACTATGATACCACCCCACAGTATCAGACATACTGTAGTACCACCCCACAGAAACAGATATACTGTAGGACCACCCCACAGTAACTGATATACTATGCTACCACCCCACAGTATCAGATATACTGTAGTACCACCCCTCAAAAGTATATGGGTTAAGGTTTGGGATAGACTTAAAATGAAAATCTCAAAAACAATTTTGCTGGATTTGAACCAGAAACCTTTGGCACCAGAAGCAGAAAACCTTACCGAAGAGTCTGCCACTGGTGCCAAAAGTTGCATGTTGGAATCCAGCTAAATTATTTGAGCTTGAGACTCTACAAAGAATTTGGATGCATTTGCTGTTTGTTTTGGTTGTGTTTCTGAACATTTTATGCCCAATAGAAATGAATAGTAAATAATGAATTGTGTCATTTTAGAGTCACCTTTATATTGTAAATAACAATATAATACGTTTCTAAACACTTCTACATTAATGTGGATGCTACCATGCTTATGGATAGTCCTGAATGAATCCTGAATAATGATGAGTGAGTTAGATGAACAAATATCATACCCCCAAGACATACTAACCGCTCACCATTACAATAACAGGGGAGGTAAGCATTTATTTGGGGGGTATGATATTTGTGCTTCTGTAACTTCTGTAACATTATTCACAGATTCATTCAGGATGATCCTTAATCATGGTAGCATCCACGTGAACGGAGAAGTGTTTAGAACAACAAGTTCTCAGTCTCACTTTAGAATGAGATGTTCATCCATGTTTCTCAAACGTCAAATTTTGAAGTGGTTCCAAACGTCAAATGTCATAGTGTTTAAGGTTAAGCGTAGACATTTATTCCAATTCTTTAAGATTAGGCATTAAATCCGAATGTACATCTGATACTGTGGGGTGGTACTACAGTATATCTGTTACTATGGGGTGGTACTACAGTATATCTGATACAGTGGGGTGGTACTACAGTATATCTGTTACTATGGGGTGGTACTACAGTATATCTGATACTGTGGGGTAGTACTACAGTATATCTGTTACTGTGGGGTGGTACTACAGTATATCTGATACTGTGGGGTGGTACTACAGTATATATGGTACTGTGGGGTGGTACTACAGTATATCTGATACTGTGGGGTGGTACTACAGTATATCTGATACTGTGGGGTGGTAGCATAGTATATCAGTTACTGTGGGGTGGTCCTACAGTATATCTGTTTCTGTGGGGTGGTACTACAGTATGTCTGATACTGTGGGGTGGTATCATAGTATATCTGATACTATGGGGTGGTATCATAGTATATCTGATACTATGGGGTGGTATCATAGTATATCTGATATTATGGGGTGGTATCATAGTATATCTGATACTATGGGGTGGTATCATAGTATATCTGATACTATGGGGTGGTACCATAGTATATCTGATACTATGGGGTGGTACCATAGTATATATGTTACTATGGGGTGGTACTACAGTATATCTGATACTGTGGGGTAGTACTACAGTATATCTGATACTGTGGGGTGATACTACAGTATATCTGATACTGTGGGGTGGTAGCATCGTATATCTGTTTCTGTGGGGTGGTACTACAGTATATCTGGTAGTGTGGGGTGGTACTACAGTATATCTGATACTATGGGGTGGTAGCATCATATATCTGTTTCTGTGGGGTGGTACTACAGTATATCTGGTACTGTGGGGTGGTACAACAGTATATCTGATACTGTGGGGTGGTACAACAGTATATCTGATACTGTGGGGTGGTACTACAGTATATCTGGTACTGTGGGGTGATACTACAGTATATATGATACTGTGGGGTGGTACTACAGTATATTTGGTACTGTGGGGTGGTACTACAGTATATATGATACTGTGGGGTGGTAGCATAGTATATCTGATACTGTGGGGTGGTATCATAGTATATCTGATACTGTGGGGTGGTAGCATAGTATATCAGTTACTGTGGGGTGGTACTACAGTATATCTGGTACTGTGGGGTGGTACTACAGTATATCTGATACTATGGGGTGGTACCATAGTATATCTGATACTGTGGGGTGGTACTACAGTATATCTGTTACTATGGGGTGGTACTACAGTATATCTGATACAGTGGGGTGGTACTACAGAATATATATGTTACTATGGGGTGGTACTACAGTATATCTGATACTGTGGGGTAGTACTACAGTATATCTGATACTGTGGGGTAGTACTACAGTATATCTGTTACTGTGGGGTGGTACTACAGTATATCTGGTACTGTGGGGTGGTAGCATAGTATACCAGTTACTGTGGGGTGGTACTACAGTATATCTGGTACTGTGGGGTGGTACTACAGTATATCTGATACTATGGGGTGGTAGCATCGTATATCTGTTTCTGTGGGGTGGTACTACAGTATATCTGGTACTGTGGGGTGGTACTACAGTATATCTGATACTGTGGGGTGGTATTACAGTATATCTGATACTGTGGGGTAGTACTACAGTATATCTGGTAGTGTGGGGTGGTACTACAGTATATCTGATACTATGGGGTGGTAGCATCGTATATCTGTTTCTGTGGGGTGGTACTACAGTATATCTGGTACTGTGGGGTGGTACTACAGTATATCTGATACTGTGGGGTGGTACTACAGTATATCTGAAACTGTGGGGTGGTAGCATCGTATATCTGTTTCTGTGGGGTGGTACTACAGTATATCTGGTACTGTGGGGTGGTACTACAGTATATCTGATACTGTGGGGTGGTACTACAGTATACCTGGTACTGTGGGGTGGTACTACAGTATATCTGATACTGTGGGGTGGTACCATAGTATATCTGATACTGTGGGGTGGTACTACAGTATATCTGATACTGTGGGGTGGTACCATAGTATATCTGGTACTGTGGGGTGGTACTACAGTATATCTGATACTGTGGGGTGGTACTACAGTATATCTGAAACTGTGGGGTGGTAGCATCGTATATCTGTTTCTGTGGGGTGGTACTACAGTATATCTGGTACTGTGGGGTGGTACTACAGTATATCTGATACTGTGGGGTGGTACTACAGTATACCTGGTACTGTGGGGTGGTACTACAGTATATCTGATACTGTGGGGTGGTACCATAGTATATCTGATACTGTGGGGTGGTACTACAGTATATCTGATACAGTGGGGTGGTACTACAGTATATCTGTTACTATGGGGTGGTACTACAGTATATCTGATACTGTGGGTAGTACTACAGTATATCTGATACTGTGGGGTAGTACTACAGTATATCTGTTACTGTGGGGTGGTAGCATAGTATACCAGTTACTGTGGGGTGGTACTACAGTATATCTGGTACTGTGGGGTGGTACTACAGTATATCTGGTACTGTGGGGTGGTATCATAGTATATCTGATACTGTGGGGTGGATGCATCGTATATCTGTTTCTGTGGGGTGGTACTACAGTATGTCTGATACTGTGGGGTGGTAGCATAGTATATCAGTTACTGTGGGGTGGTACTACAGTATATCTGGTACTGTGGGGTGGTACTACAGTATATCTGATACTGTGGGGTGGTACTACAGTATATCTGATACTGTGGGGTGGATGCATCGTATATCTGTTTCTGTGGGGTGGTACTACAGTATATCTGTTTCTGTGGGGTGGTACTACAGTATGTCTGATACTGTGGGGTGGTACTACAGTATGTCTGATACTGTGGGGTGGTATCATAGTATATCTGATACTATGGGGTGGTATCATAGTATATCTGATACTATGGGGTGGTACCATAGTATATCTGATACTATGGGGTGGTATCATAGTATATCTGATACTGTGGGGTGGTATCATAGTATATATGGGTTAAGGTTTGGGATAGACTTAAAATGAAAATCTCAAAAACAATTTTGCTGGATTTGAACCAGAAACCTTTGGCACCAGAAGCAGAAAACCTTACCGAAGAGTCTGCCACTGGTGCCAAAAGTTGCATGTTGGAATCCAGCTAAATTATTTGAGATTTTTGTTTTAAGCCTATTCCAATCGTTAACCATTTAGAGTTAATGCATAACCTTAAGAGCTCAGAGTTAATGGAACAATTGGCACCAGAGGCAGTTGCTTACACCCATCTGCCATCCCCGTTCACAACACCCTAGCAGAACCGAAACCAACTTGAAGGTAACAGCTCACTGTTGCCCCTCGTGGTCGGGTTCCACGTCATCTCCCTACGTCCTCAGACATGGGTTGACGCCGATATTGACTTGTATCACAGATGACCTGGCTGGTTTAGAAACATGATATTCTCTAGTAATCATCCATCCACATGGGGGTGCTGTGATGCATTTACGGGCTCACCAATGACTGACACAAACTGAAGACGACAATACTGACGTAAAACTGGGAGAGGGTTTGTTTTGTTTGTGGCTAGTGGCTACCATTTTTCCTCGTGGACGAAGCCATACCACAGGCAAAAGGGGTTAGTTATTAGTATATTTGGCCATACTAGCTTAATACCCACCTTTCAGTCGCCTGAAAATGTCTACATTACAGATGTTGCGCGTGTTCTTAAATGAGCGTTTAACAGCGGCTGCTGTGGAGATTTTCGGGGCAGTTGAGAAAACGGTAACCGAGTACCAGGAGGAGAATGATAATCTGCGGAGACTGCTGCGGATAACCCCGGACATAAACCAATGTAGAAAAGGTCTATAAATATCTAGCTACAATAATGTTTTATTAACAGCGAAGTTGTTAATATAGGCTAACAGTGATCATATATATATATATATATATATATATATATATATATATATATATATGATCACTGTTAGCCTATATTAACAACTTCGCACACCTAAACTTACCGTGCATGTTGAAGTTTCACAAACATTTTCTTGAAATAGAATATCACTCAGGCATGTCTAAAAGCTGTGTATATCTATCTATATACAGTACCAGTCAAAAGTTTGAACACACCTACTCATTCAAGGGTTTTAATGTATGTTTACTATTTTCTACATTGTAGAATAATAGTGAAGACGTCAAAACTATGAAATAGCACATATGGAATCATGTAGTAACCAAAAATATATTTGAGATTCTTCAAAGTAGCCACCCTTTGCTTTGATGACAGCTTTGCACTCTTGGCATTCTCTCAACCAGCTTCACCTGGAATGTTTTTCCAATAGTCTTGAAGGAGTTCACACATATGCTGGGCACTTGTTGGCTGCTTTTCCTTCAATCTGGGTGGCAGATAGCCTAGTGGTGAGAGCGTTGGACTAGTAACCGGAAGGTTGGAAGATCAAATCCCCGAGCTGACAAGCTGTCGTTCTGCCCCTGAACAAGGCAGTTAACCCACTGTTCATTGGATGTCATTGAAAATAATAATTTGTTTTTAACTAACTTGCATAGTTAAATAAAGGTAAAATAAAAATCTGCGCTCCAACTCATCCCAAACCATCTCAATTGGGCTGAGGTCGGGGGATTGTGGAGGCCAGGTCATCTGATGCAGCACTCCATCACTCTCCTTCTTGGTCATATTGTCCTTAGACGGCCTGAAGGGGTGTTGGGTCATTGTCCTGTTGAAAAACAAATTATAATTCCACTAAGTGCAAAGCAGATGGGATGGTGTATCTCTTCAGAATGCTGTGGTAGCCATGGTGGTTAAGTGTGCCTTGAATTCTAAATAAATCAGTGTCACCAGCAAAGCACCATCACACCTCCTCCTCCATGCTTCATGGTGGGAACCACACATGCAGAGATCATCCGTCCACCTATTATATGTGACTCACGAAGACATGGCTGTTGGAACCAAAAGTCTAACATTTGGACTCATTAGACCAAAGTAGAGGTCGACCGATTAATCGGAATGGCCGATTAATTAGGGGCCGATTTCAAGTTTTCATAACAATCGTAAATCGGTATTTTTGGGTACCAATTTGCCAAATTTTTACATCTTTATTTAACTAGGCAAGTCAGTTAAGAACACATTCTTATTTTAAATGACGGCCTAGGAACGGTGGGTTAACTGCCTCGTTCAGGGGCAGAAAGACAGATTTATCTTGTCAGCTCGGGGGATCCAATCTTGCAACCCTACAGTTAACTAGTCCAACGCAATAACGACCGGCCTCTCTCTCGTTGCACTCCACAAGGACTGCCTGTTACGCAAATGCAGTAAGCCAAGGTAAGTTGCTAGCTAGCATTAAACTTATCTTATAACAAACAATCATAATCACCAGTTAACTACACATGGTTGATGATATTACTAGATATTATCTAGCGTGTTCTGTGTTGCATTTAATCTGACTGGTAGGCGCGTAAACATTCTTTCAAACAGCACTTTCGTGCGTTTTGCCAGCAGCTCTTCGTTGTGCGTCAAGCATTGCGCTGTTTATGACTTCAAACCTATCAACTCCCGAGATGAGGCTGGTGTGACCAAAGTGAAATGGTTGGCTAGTTAGCGCACGCTAATAGCATATCAAACTTCACTCGCTCTGAGCCTTGGGGTGGTTGTTTCCCTTGCTCTGCATGGGTAACGCTTCGATGCCGTGACTGTTGTCGTTAGAGGGAAATAGTCCTATAATAACTTCAACCTAAAACTTCTTACCTGGGAATATTGAAGACTCATGTTAAAAGGAACCACCAGCTTTCATATGTTCTCATGTTCTGAGCAAGGAACTGAAACGTTAGCTTTCTTACATAGCACATATTGCACTTTTACGTTCTTCTCCAACACTTTGTTTTTGCATTATTTAAACCAAATTGAACATGTTTCATTATCTACTTGAGGCTAAATTGACTTTGATGTATTATATTAAGTTAAAATAAGTGTTAATTCAGTATTGTTGTAATTGTCATTATTATAAATTCTTTAAAACAAATCTTTTTTAATCAGTCGATTAATCGGTATCGGCTTTTTTGGTCCTCCAATAATCGGTATCGGCGTTGAAAAATCATAATCAGTCGACCTCTAGACCAAAGGACAGATTTCCACCGGTCTAATGTCCATTGCTCGTGTTTCTTGGCCCAAGCCAGTCTTTTCTTCTTATTGGTGGCCTTTAGTGGTGGTTTCTTTGAAGCAATTCGATCATGAAGGCCTGATTCACACAGTCTCCTCTGAACAGTTGACATTGAGATATTTCTGTTACTTGAACTCTGAAGCATTTATTTGGGCTGCAATTTCTGAGGATGATAACTACTGAATTTATCCTCTGCAGCAGAGCTAACTCTGGGTCTTCCTTTCCTGTAGCGTTCCTCATGAGAGACAGTTTCATCATGACACTTGAAGAAACTTTAAAAGTTCTTGAAATGTTCCATATTGGACCTGACCTTCATGTCTTAAAGTAATTATGGACTGTCGTTTCTCTTTGCTTATTCCAGCTGTTCTTGCCATAATATGGACATCTTCTGTATACCACCCCTTCCTTGTCACAACACAACTGATTGGCTCAAACACATTAAGGAAAGAAATTCCACAAATGAACTTTTAACAAGGCACACCTGTTAATTGAAATGCATTCCAGGTGACTACCTCATGAAGTTGGTTTCAGAGAATGCCATGTGTGCAAAGCTGTCAAGGCAAAGGGTGGCTATTTTGAAGAATCTCAAATAAAATATTTTGATTTGTTTAATACTTTTTTGGTTATATGATTCCATGTGTTATTTCATAGTTTTGTCTTCACTATTATTCTACAATGTAGAAAATAGTAAAAATAAAAACCAATGAATGAGTAGGTCCCCAAACATTTGACTAGTACTGTAGATCTTCTACAGAGATGAAGGGTTTTTATTTATATGGTATAGATGACCTCTGCTCCTCCTCACCTTCCCTCCAGCGTCCCTTCAGTTATCTGTTGCTGTCACTGAAGACGAGGTTCCCCCTAAGCAGCAGCACTCTGAGCAGGAGTGGAGAACCAGTCTGCAGCAGGAGGACCTAGAACCCACACAGATTAAAGAGGAACAGGAGGAACTCTGGACCTGTCAGGAGGAAGATTTCAGTGTGTTCAAATTACCTCGTGTGAAAAGTAAATGTGATCAGGAAAACCCTCAGTCCTTTTCTCTTCCCCAAACCCAGACAGTGGAGAACAGAGACAGTAACTCTAAACCAGTGGACCTCCCACATTTTGTCACTGTTACCCATCTAGAGGGTCTCGACATTCCCTGTGACCCTCCAGATAATCAAAACTATAGCCACAGCTCATCTGTAAGCAGTGACCTAGTAGGATTTAGGCTGCTGTCACCATTCCATCACAGCCCACCACTGGATCCCAACCTATCAATGGGGGAACACTGTCCCAAACCCAGCACCACGTCTAGAAAAACTCTCCGCTGCTGTGACTGTGGTGAAACGTTTGCTCTGACAGCTGACCTGCAGGAGCATGTGACTCTCACCAAGAGACCCAGCGAATGCCACCTCTGCAAAAAACGCTACAACTCCACCTGTAAATTGAAGGCTCATGTCAGATTCTGTCATGTGGAGAGACCCTGCACCTGCCCCTTTTGTGGAAAGACCTTCAAACTCAAAGGACATCTTTCCAGGCATATGAGGATTCACACAGGAGAGAAACCATTTGGCTGTGGTGACTGTGGGAAAAGCTTCATTCAGAAGGGGGACTTAATGAGACACATACTTACTCACACAGGAGAGAAACCATTTAGCTGTAAAGACTGTGGGAAAAGTTTCAATCGGAAGGGAAACCTAACTGAACACATACGGACTTGCACATACTGAGTTACACAGGAAAGAAAGTTCCCAAAGAAACAAAGTAATTCGGACAAAGACATCTTGTCAGATGGACGACACTCTTTGGAAAAGCAAAGCAACTCTGGCTACTTCATTCTGTGGGTTTCAGATAAATCAATGTCATGAATTTACTTTTGCACAACATATGTAAAGGTTTGATTTGATCCAACAATAGAGTAATTACATTCATGGTCTGCTGTTCAAAGTCTCTTGATGTATTCACGTCATTATAGACAGGAATTCCTTGTAGTTTGTTTTGGAATGTCTCGAATAGTCCCAAGAAATTGTCCTTGCATTCGTCAGATTTTTTTCCAAATCTATAAACCTGATCTATGGTCAAATGTGGTTCCCCTCATGGTTATGAGTAGGATTTGTGGAGCCAGTGGAGGGTAAACCGATCCTGAAACTGATCCTGAGAGGGCAGCACTTACCATGGGAGGGCAGCAGGCAATGAGTTGGAAGTTGGAATAATAAAAAACGATTTATTGCTTAAGAGAATCATTTTTATTTTCTCGAAATAAAATGCATTGAAACATTGACAAACACATTAGTCCTTCACAAAGTCACAGAACCTCAAGGAATTATTACGTATTAAAACAAGCTGCCGTAATTTGAACTCCACAATGTCAAAATGCCCAACCCCATTTCAACAAAAGTGTTGACATTACAAGGGGGTGTCCATTTTAAAATAAATGACAGAACTTTACAAAAGAGGGGTAAGATCCCACATCTTTCAGTACTAGTGATTCCCAGACATGCTCCATTGGGTGCGAGTTCTGTAACTTTGCATGATATTGTCATTTGCTAGTGTCATTTCTACACCAGCTCGATGTGAATGTTTGATCAGTTACGTAAATGTACCAAGCGTGTTCATGGAAGCGCTGGCACTGAACACAGTCTATTCACTTCATATCCCCTGATAACTATTGAAAAGATCTTTAAGAAATGCAGGCAAAACGTCAGGCAAAACGTCTACAAGTATAGTGCCCACAGAAGTTCAACTGTCACATCTTGGGGGAATTTAAATAAACCATTACATCTACAACCATTAACCTTCATTATCTAAAACAATATCTGCTTTAAATCTATAAATAATGTCACCTATTTTTCATTTACCATACTTTATATTCTCTACAGTACAAAATAAAAATCCAGTGGGTTCCCTTCATTGTAATAAATGGTCTGAGTCTCCCCTTTCAGTAATAATATACACTAACGGTATACAAAACACTACAGCGAGGAGACATTTAAAATACACAAGATAAAGTCCTGCTTTGACCGATGCATTCTGCGCGTCCCTTTGGGATTGTGGAGTAGAAGTGGCAGAGCCCTCAAATTGGAATGTACCAAACTGCCTTAGAAAATGGCAGCCACTTGGCTACACATAGAAACAGCTTGAAAAAGACTGGAGAACCTAGCTACCATTTATATAAAAAAAGGGCCCTTGCTTGCTGTGCCTACGGTGGAAAAGAGTTTGATTTCCAGATACATATAGTATCTACTAGCCCTGGCCTCACAGCAGAGTGTGGTTGTATCAATTGTCGAGTCCATCCCCTATGGTACATGAAGGAGTGTGTCTCAGCGTTCACAGATCATCTCAAACCCTGTTGGGACAACCACCTGTTTCTGTCCACCCATGGTCATTGTCCCCACACACAGTGGACGGTCCTTAGGGCTCGAAGTTCAACCACAAATCCTGTTGGATTTGTTTCTGCTGAATAGATGACACTCCTGTTGGAAAAGTCAACTTCAGTGAGGCGCAATGCAAGTTCATATTTGAACACAAGTAGCCTAGTAGTAAAGACGGTGTTTGACTCACGTACCTTCAGTTTGAAACCTGATCTGACATGGAGCAAAGAACAACTATTTTCAAAGGCTCTATATTCCATATTATAGGCTTAAACGGACATACTCATTTACTATATTCACAATCCACTGAGGTAATTCAAATTGTTTTCTTCATATGCAGTACCTTTCCATCCAGACACACATAACATACATGTCCACATCCACAACGTTAACTCTGTACCACCATCAGTCAAATATAGTTAATGACTAAACCCCCAAAAAACCCATGACTGGTCCCAAATCTGTTTGTGTCGTCTTGGCAACTCCTATGGTTTTCGTCACACCAGACGACCATAGGAGTTGGGCAGATGGTCGGCACAAACAGATCTGGGACCAGGCTAGGACCCAGCAGCCTCACAGAAGAACCGGTTATATCCCCAGAGTAATCTACTCAAGAGTGTCGTCTTACACTCTGACCCTCTTCAATCACCTATTCATTCCTCCATTACCTCATATCAATGTCATGACCACTCCCACCCCCATTATGACATCATCTGTAGCCACAGAAACAAGACCAAACGTGAGGAAAACCGCCCAGGATACGGGGCCAAGTCTTCAGAACAAAGACATGACGGTGGTTCTGAAAACAAACAAAAATAAAACGATATTTCCAGTGACCATCAGAGTCAGCAGTAGCATGCAACAGAAACAGTCCATTTTATTAGCACCCAGGTGTATTTCACTAAGCTGGATCCCAAAATACCACCCTGAAAAATGGTGGCATTCATCAGAGTCGATAAATAACCTTATTCTAACACACACGGCCAACCAGTGTTTTACCTGAGCTGGTGGAAGGCCTCTGGTTTGATGTCAGAGAAACAGTTACTTGGCCCATAGAAGTAGAACCCCTAGACAGGATAAAGGCCCTCAGCAATTTGAATGAGGATCCCATGACCGTTCTAGGGATTCTATTTCTATGATTTGTTGCTCTAGAGTAAATCAAAACGGTTTGAAGCACAAAGCAAAGCAGGCATTGAGTGAGTGACAGGTTCAGGGTAATCATTATAGGATGCTGGTCTAGTCAAGTGCAGTTTGTCATCAGTAATTCAGACCAATAGTCAGTTAAACATCTATACTAATCAACATCTTCAGTGGAAACTAAACCACCAAGGACCCCAACCTGAACATATTGCATGTGTGTGATGAATCCAGTCGTTTCGGCTTCAGTAAAATAGACCATGGCTAACAAGCGGCCACTATTCTACCCAAATAGCTGGTCCAGAAGCTTCAGTCAACCAGCCTAATCAAGGTAGTAGCCTTCTGGGACTGTTGGTGTGTAACCTAACATGATTGTTTTGGCATGAGAGAGGTGTAAAATTCCAGTGTGAGTCAGTCTGTGATTGATATGACTGGGGTGTCAGTGTCCTTTGCCACCCATTCAAAAGGTATCATGTTTGAGGATACAGTGGTATAAGTTCAGTGTATCAAACAGTAGTGTTGTATTTGCAGTGGTGTTGAATGGCAAGGAGAGGTAAGAGAGGTGGTGTGTACAGCAGTGATGTGACTGACAGACCTTGAATAACATTGTGTGTGACCCTTAGTGGCGAGTCTTCACTGTGTGCACACACACACACACACACACACCCCCCCCCCCTCAGTGGTGTGTCTCCAGCTCCACCACTGTCCACTCGCCCTGGGGGGACTGGCCGGGGGCCTCCGGGGAGAAGCTGCTGACCGCCGTGACCGTGGCTGAGGGAGGGGTGAGGGGGGGCAGCAGGTTGGGCCACAGGCTGGCCTCCAGGGGGCTTAAGGTGCCTCCTCTGCCCCCGGGCAGCAAGAGCAGGGAGGAGCAGCCATCGCCCGTCAGCAGCAGGGTCTGGTTGATCAGCTGCTGGACAATGTCAACTTTCTTCCCCCAGTCCAGGTCCAGGGGAGGGGGGCATTCTTGGGAGACGGGGGGTGGGGAGGCGTCCCGGGACTCTTCCTGCTCGGGGGAGTCTGGAGAGGGACTGGAAGTGGAGTTGCTATTGGCTTCGTCCAATACCTCTCGGCGGTCACTGTTACTGTCAACCTCTTTCTCCAGCGGGGCTTCTTCGCGTTGTTTGAGCTGGACATTAACCTCAATTTCCTTCCCCTCCTCTTCATCACTCTCCAGGGCTTCATAAATGGTATGGAGACCAGAGGAAGGTGAAAGCAGCACTGTTGCCTGACCTTTTTGAGGCTGTTGTTGCGGTGACATCTGCTGTGTCTGCTCCTCCAGCTCCTGCTGCCACTGCATGATCTGCTGTCTCTGCTCCACCTCCTCCCTCCTCAGCGTCTCCTCCTCTGCCTCCTTTTTCTTCATTTCCTTCTCCTGCTCGCTCTTCTTCCTCGCCTCTTTGTCGTTTTCTTCTTTGGGTTTGCCCTGCTGTTCTCTGCGTTGCTGCAGTTCTAGTAGTTGTTGCTTGTGCTGTTCCAGTCGGTGGAGCTGGGGGCTGGCCTGCAGGCGAGGGCTCCGGGGGGGTAGGTCAGCACAGGTCAGCCTGGGTGGGGTCAAGAGGTCACAGTGGGGGTTGGGGTGGTGGTCGCGGCGGTAGTGTGGCTGGGGGAGCGCGTTGATCCCTGCGAGGAAGAAGTGGAGATCACCCGGTGGGAAGCGTGTGTTAGAAAGAGAGAAAGACAGACAAGTGAGAGGTAGCAGTGCAGGTCAGAGCAGATAACCGAGACTGTGGGTATTGTAGTCTACCAAGGAGACGTTAGTGGGAGGAGTTTAAGACAGTGATGTAATGTCCTGGTATTCTACACCCAGTAAAAATGTAGCTTTGAGAGATTGTAATTTGTGGGTTGGTGGCTTGAAAAGGGATGCATAATTCATCACAGGCAACTTACAACTAATATAATTGTACAGGTAACTGCCAAAATAAAGGAAACGACAATGTCTTAATAGGGTGTTGGGGCATCACGAGCCAGAACAGCTTCAATGCAACTTGTCATAGATTCTACAAACATCTGCAACTCCATTGGAGGAATGCAACATCATTCTTCAACGATAAATAACATTTTGGGTGTTTCGTTGATGGCGGTGGAACATCTCAGGCGCCACTCCAGAACCTCCCGTAAGTGTTCAACTGGGTTGAGATCTGGTGACAGACATGGCATACGGTTGACATTTTCATGCTCATCAAACCATTCAGTGACCACTCGTGTCCTGTGGGGGTCAGTGCCCTCCTATGGGGGCATAGCCGTGGTAGCCAAAATAATTGGCCAACCCAGCATATTTAAGCATGGCCTAAGCATGATGGGATGTTGATTGTTTAATTAACTAATTGTTTAATTAACTCAGGAACCACACTTGTGTGTAAGCACCTGCTTTAATATACTTTGCAACCCTCATTTACTCAAGCGTTTCCATTATTTTGGCAGTTACCTGTAGATTTTCATACATTTCTGGCATAGTGGCTGTTTGAATGCCAAATTGACAATTGTAGCTGGGCCTAATGGTTTAGGATAGCCAAAGTGTCTCAATATATATGACTACTGAACCCAGGAACTACCTCCTCATTCACATGATATCGGTCGGCAAGATGTGCAACATTGACAGCCTGAAAAGCAAAGCGTTTAAAAAGAGGTGGGGACAGGGGTGAAGTGATGGTGCCCAGGAGAAATGGTGACAGCAGGGAGATGGTGGGAGGGGCGGGGCATTGGCTGGGGGGGGGGGGGGTTAAAGCAGAGAGAAAATATAGCAATCCATTTCGTTAACCTTTTCAAAATGTGACTTCCCAAACAAAATATGCTGATAGTATTTTTTTTGGGGGTGCAAAAGTTGTGCAATAAAAGCGGCTTCCTGTATATGCAGTAACTACCAACGATAGTCTTGTGAAATAAAAACGAAGAAAAGCCATTTCCTTCAGTCCCTGTGGGGAGCTGGTGAGTAAGTGAAACATGCAAGACAAGACCTTTCAACCATGCATCAGTACATAGACAGCAGCGCCACGTCAACCTGGACTGAGTCTGAAATGCCACCATATTGCGCATATATTGCACTACTTTTGACCAGGGCCCGTGCATTATTTAGAGAATAGGGTGCCATTTCGGACCAAGCCCTCAAACCAAAGCCAATGAGTGTCAGTCAGTGACATGCAAACAAGGCGTCCCAAGGGTAAAGTAGTTAAACAGTGCGGTTAAAAATGGTGTACAGTGAACATGCACTTGTAGATATAACAGAGATATCTCAAACAATGCAGAGGCCAGGCAGAACGGTAACGAAAAGGCAACACACACATTACTCGAAGAAAATAAACACTGGTGGATGTCCTCTACTGTTTGGATGATGTGGAACCTTCTTGATGTTGTTTCTCAGTTTGTCTGGTGGAGGAGGAGGATTCCAGCGGACCAGGGAGGGGCACCGGGGGGTTCACAGTACAGGAGGGGGAGGAGCAGCTGAGGGGTGGGAGGAGCAGCTGAGGGGTGGGAGTTTAACATCCTCCATAATGTCTCTGTTGAGCCCTATTCTGGATGGTGGGAGTAGTGCATGTGAGGATGTAGGTATGAATGCTTCCTTGCTGGGAGACCATATGTGTTTTCAATCCATATGACCCACAGGTATATAATGTCTCCCACATAAGGTTTAGACACAACCTTGACTCCCATGTTATAGGACTGAATAATCGCTGATAAGTACAGTGTGCCATCCAACTCCCCAATCCCCACTTGAATAAAACTGTCCTGGAGAGAGTAGTCATGTTAAATATCTAATCTTTATTTAAAGCTTGGTAATGGTAAATACTCAAAAAGGACAAATGTAAGAAGGGGGGGGGGGGGGGGGGGGGGGGCAGTCTAACCTTAAAGTGCAGGAGGGAAGGGGGAGTGCTCGGGGGACGAGGACAGATGTCTGTTTCTTAATGATGGGAAACAGCAAGACAATACAAATCAATATTCACCAGCATTTTATGTTCAGTAAAAAGGGTCAGATAAATACATAGTTTAACATTTCATTCCACATTTTCTTTTGTTTCTTCTTGGTTTTTTTCTTAAGCGCTGCTTCACAACAGCCCAGTCAATCCAAATCACACCATGCCAGTTCATGTTAATTAAAAAGTGAAGAAAAAACATTCTAATAGTTGTAGCTATTGCACATACAGGAGTTAAGCCATATACTCATAAGGTAATATCATACGAGGGAAGTGGCACTGCTGTATTTAAAGTCTTTATTTCTTCCCTTCCCTATTTTTACATTTGGATCACATCCACCCCAGTTGGAGAGGTTTGGGACATACAATGATGACGACTAACACAGCAAAGAGGGTTCTGGGGTGGGGTGAAAGGTGTGTGTGGGGGGGGGGGGACTGCGTTACTGGGTATGTAGGGAAGTGTGGGGGGGGGGGACGGACTATACGTTACCTGTGAGAGAGTTCTCAGTGTTTTCACAGATAGTGGAGTAGTAGGGCGGTTGGGTGACACGGGGGCCCTCCCCGAGCTGCTGGGGGGCCGCAAACAGCGTGGGGTCCAGGGGTTTCAGATCCCCCGTGTCCCCCAGCTCTGCCTCAAGTGTCCCACACAACATATACTGCTGCTCCTCTGGGTTGGAGATGAGGAGGGAGTCTGCCGAGGCACCCTGTTGCTGGGGCGGCGGCAGGGTCAGCTCCTGGATGAGTGACGGGTCCTTGGCCTCCTCAGGCAGCTCCTCCAGAGAGAAGATGCCGGGGCTCTTGGCGCAGCTCTCAGCCGTGGAGTGGGTATTGGAGTTGGACGCTGTCATGTCGTAGGCGTAGGATGCCGCCGAGTTGGCAGACTGGGGGGTGTCTCCACCCTCTTCTGCACCGCCGCTGGTCTCCTCCCCTTCCTCCAGGGCAGACAGGCAGCGCTGGGTGCCGGGCTTGCTGTCGTTGTGGATGTCCTGGCCCAGCTGGGCCTCGCCCTCCGTGTCACTGGCCTCATCCTCTGTGGTGGAGGACGAGGGGTTGGACGTAGGTGCTGTGGCGGGGTCCCCTGGGACCTCGTCGGCTGGCAGGGTCTCTGCCTCCTCCCCCTCACCGTCCTCTCTCTCCAGGTGGATTCCCAGGTCCTGGTTCTCCAATTCAGGCTGAAGGGAGAGCACGGCGGCAGGCAGGGTGTGGAGTTTCCCCCCCTCAGAGCGGGACTCCACCCCAGAGCTGCTGTTGTAGTCACAGAGCTCCTCTGCGGTGCTGGTCTCGCTGCTGCTGTGGACAGCCAGCTCCGTAGGGCTTAGGGTGCTGGAGTGTGACATGCCGCGTCCAGAGGCAGCTGTGAGGGACAGGGACTGCAACGGGGCTAGGGTCTCTCTTTCAAGTGGAGATGCAGGGGCAGGCTGGTGTGAGGGCTCATGCAGGGCTGGAACAAATGGTGTGGCAGCCAGCTGCAGCCAGGGCTGAGTGGAGTACAGGGTGGGTGTCTCCTTATCAGCCTGCCAGGGGTCTGAAGAGGGGCTGGTAGGGGTCTTCAGGGGGGTAGCTGAGGCAGCCTGGGGGTGCGGCTGGGCCCATGGGTCACAAAAGGAGCTGGGGTTGGGTTGGTCCCACTGGGCGGCCAGGGCAGAGGGCAGGAGTGGGGCAGGCGGGGCTCGGTTCAGGTTGTCCAGTCTCTCATCCTCCGCAAAGTCATCCTCATCTGCATTCCCGTAGCTCTCCAGCCCGCTCTCAGTCACCCCCTCACTAGCCATCTCCACATCATCATCCTCATCCTCGTCATGCCTCACTCTTCTCGGGTCATCCGCCCGTTCCGAACCCACCTCCATGTCGCACACCCGGTCTCCGTCTTCATCGTAGTCATCAAAATCATTGGTCGGGATGTCGGACACCTTCTCAAAGTCAGGCGAGCCGGCCGAGGCAGACATGCCCTCCATGTCGATGGCACCCTTCAGACTGGCGTCTCCTAAGTCATCCATGCTCTCCGTGCCCTCCAGGACGCCCGGGGCGCTCAGCTCCGACACCCCCTGCTGGCTACAGCTCACCTCCTCAGAGTCCAGCTCCGATAGCAGGGCACCGCCTGCACGCCACCCCGAGCCCGCAGGGCCGGCTGAACCAGGCCTGGACTCTTCTGTGGGCTGGGTGCCACTCATTTCTGACACGGACACCTGCTGGCTGCCCTCCCTCTCCTCATCCTCTTCTTCATCCATGTTGAGCTGGGCTTTCTCTGAGGCATCTGGAGGGCTGGGTGTAGCCCTAGCAACTGCTGTGGGGATGTCCTGGGGTAAGGTCTGGTCTGGTGCTGGCTGTGTCGGGGCTGCTGGGACGGTCTCTGGTCGTTCAGACATCTCATCCCTGGCAACAGTGACTAGTGAGCCCTGTGGTGGAGCAGGAGCCAGCCTGAGTGGGCTCTGTGGTGGAGATGGAGAAGTAGTATCCTGAGGAGATGGGGCTGAAACCGCTTCTCTGGGCTCCAGGGCCACTGCTGGTGAAAACGCCGACACTGGTGCTGGGACTTCTGAAGCGGCCACTTCTGGCTCTGCTGCGGCTATCACGGCAACTGTCGCCACAGCAGCTGCAGCAGCCACTGCTGCAGCTGCAGACTTGGGAGCTCCAGGTCTGGCAGTGAAGGGCAGGACAGACTGGGTTGGTTTGGAGGCTTGTTTGACTGACTGGGGGATGGTGCTGCCCACGGGCTTGTTGCTGGGGGAGGCAGGGGGGGTCTTGCCCTGGGGCTGTCGGGTGGCAGGGGGCCGTGTGGTGGGAGGGGCTTTACGTGTGGGCAGGGGCTTGGGGTCCTGTGATATAGGGCGGGCTGGCTTGGTGTCTGTCGCCTTGGTGGGATGGGCCCTTTTGGAGGCAGGCTCGGGTCTGGAGGCTGCAGTCGCTTTAGGGGGGTCAGGTTTGGTCGTTTTGGTAGTGGCGGATGTTGCCGGCTTTCTGGCTGCGGCAGTGGTTGCTGGTCTGCTGACATCTGTAAATGAACAGGAATAATTTAAACACGCATCTCTTCTCAACTAAAAATATAAAATGGTACCTTCGCAAGTTGATTTTGAGATACATACAGGTGATGCTCAAGACCAATCCTAATAGAATCAAGTGGGTTACATTCATGGTACAAAACAACTTGTAAGGCATGTGCACCTTTCTTGGCAGGGCCTGTAGGTTTGGGTGCCTGCACTGTGGTAGTCCTGCCAGTAGAGGGGGCTGTGGTGCCGACTCTGGAAGCTGCAGGTCTGCTGGAGCCGGCAGCGGCTGGCTTGGATGTGCCCATCAACAGGCCAGTGTGACCAGTGGCAGGCCTGGGGAAGAAAACATTTTATTTAAACCAGGTAAGTTATGGGGAACACATTCATGTCACAATAACCTGACCAAGAGGGCACAATGATGGGCTCCCGAGTGGCGCAGCAGTCTAAGGCACTGCATCTCAGTGCTTAGAGGAGTCACTACAGACCCTGATTCGATTCCAGGCTGTTTCACAACCGGCCGTGTTTGGGAGTACCATAGGTCAGCGCACAATTGGCCCAGCGTCGCGTTTGGTCAGGGTAGGCCGTCATTGTAAGTAAGATTTATTCTTAACCAACTTGCCTTGTTAAATGAAGGTCAAATAAATGTTTTAATTAAAATGATAAAATAACACCGACAGAGGGCTGGCTCGCTTCTAGCTCCTAGGAAACTTTGCAGTATTTAGTTTATTTTATGTATTATTTTTACATTGTTAGCCCAGAAAAATGTGTCTTACATACAGCCGGGAAGAACTATTGGATATCAGAGGTGGTAACTCACCAACACCACCAGCATTATGACCAGGAATACGACTTCCCTGAAGCGGAACCTTTGTTCACACCCCCAAGGGCAATTGAAATGATTCCAGAGGCTGACCCAAAACGACATTGGCGGAGGTGTACTCGAAGCCGTCTTCTAGTCTGACTTAGGAGGCACGCACACCACCCACCTCTTCCGAGTGTATTACTAGCTAATGTTCAGTCTCTGGATAATAAAGTTGACGAGCTCAGGGCGAGGCTTTCTTTCCAGAGAGACATCAGGGACTAACATGGCTCTCTTGAACTGAGAACCCAACTGGCTGGACAGACTCTACACTGTATGATGGAATGTCCTATTACACTGATGTTTGCACAATTAACACAGACACTTCCTTAAATTTGACAGACACTTGACAGTCAGTCCAGCCAGTTGGGTTCTCAGTTCATCGCGCAGACAGGAATACATCTCTTCAGGAACAAGGTCAGGGGAGTGTGTCATGATTAATGACTCATGGTGTAATTGTGATAACATACAGGAACTCAAGTTCTTTTGTTCACCCGACCTAGAATACCTCAATCAATCAAATGCCGACTGTATTATCTCCCAAGATAAATTTATTCGGTTGAGTCACGGCCGTGTATATCCCCCCTCAAGCTGATACCAGGACGGCCCTCAAAAGAACTTCAAATTAACTTTATGCAAATTGGAAACCACATATCCTGAGGCTGCATTTATTGAAGCTGGGATATTAACGCCCATTTTTTATAAAAAGTCTGCAGAAGTTCTATGAATATGTAGACTGTAGTACGCTGCTAAAAAACTCATCCACAGTTACTCCAACATCCAGGATGTCTACAAGGCCCTCCTTTTGGCAAATCTGACCACGACTCCATTTTGCGCCTCCCTTCCTATAGGCAGAAACTCAAACAGGAAGTATCGGTGCTAAGGACTATTCTTCAACGCTGGTCTGACCAATCGGAACCCACGCTTCAAGATTGCTTCGATCACGCAGACTGGGATATGTTCCAGGTAGCTTCCGAGAATAATAGACAAATATACAGTGACTGGGTTTATCAGGAAGTGTATAGGAGATGTTGTACCCACTGTGACTATTAAAACCTACCCTAACCAGAAACAGTGAATAGATGGCAGCATTCGCACAAAACTGAAAGTGCAAACTGCTGCATTTAACCATGGAAAGGTGACTTGAAATATGGAAGAATACAAACAGTGTAGTTATTCCCGCCGCAAGGCAATCAAACAGGCAAAATGTCAGTATAGAGAAAGTGGAGTCGCAATTCAATGGCGAGACGTATGTGGCAGGGTCTACAGACAAATCACGGACTACAAAAGGAAAACCTGTCACGTCGCGGACACCCGACGTCTTGCTCCCGGACAAGCTAAACACCTTCGTTCGCTTTGAGGAGAACACAGTGCCACCGACGAGGCCCACTACCAAGGACTGCAGGCTCTCCTTCTCCGTGGTCGACGCGAGTAAGACATTTAAGCGCGTTAACCCTCGCAAAGCTGCCGGCCCAGACGGTATCTCTAGCCGCGTCCTCAGCGCATGTGCAGACCAGCTGGCTGGTGTGTTTACGGACATATTCAATCGCTCTCTATCCCAATCTGCTGTCCCCACAAGTTTCAAGATGGCCACCATGGTTCCTTGTACCCAAGGTAACTGAACTAAATGACTATCGCCTCGTAGCGGTCACTTTGTCATCATGAAGTGCTTCGACTAATCAAGAATCATATCATTTCCATCTTACCCTACAACCACTCTAACTTGCATACCGCCCCAACAGATCCATGGATAAAGCAATCATTCGCACTGCCCTATCCCATCTGGACGAGAGGAACACCTATGTAAGAATGCTATTCATTGACTACAGCTCAATCTTCAACACCATAGTGCCCTCCAAGCTCATCACTAAGTTTGTGGCCCTGGGTCTGAACCAAGCCCTGTGCAACTGGGTCCTGGATATCGTGACAGGTCGACCCCAGGTGGTGACACCACCTCCACTACCTTGTTCCACAAACGGGGGCCCCACAAGTGTGCGTGCTCAGCCCCCTCCTGTACTCCCTTGTTCACCCATGACTGTGGCCACACACACACCATCAAGTTTGCAAACAGTGGTAAGCCTGATTACCAACAGCGATGAGTCTACAGTGAGATTAGGGCCCTGGCGGAGTGGTGTCAGGAAAATAACCTCTCAACAAAATGAAGGGGCCGCAGTGGATGGTGAAAATCTTAAAGTTCCTCTGTGTGAACATCACTGACAACCTGAAATGGTCCAGCCACACATAGTGCTGAAGAAGGCACAACAGAAATTTGGCTTGGCCCCTAAGACCCTCACGAACATCTGATGCACCATTGAGAGCATCCTGTCGGGCTGTATCATTGCCCGGTACGGCAACTGCACCGTCCGCAACTGCAGGGCTCTCCAGAGGGTTGTGGGATCCGCCCAACGCATCACCGGGGGCACACTGCCTACCCTCCAGGACATCTACAGCACCTGATGTCACATGGAGGCCAAGGTAACATGAAGGACCTCAGCCACACGATCCACAGCCTAGTTTAAAAAACTAACAATACACTAATAACAGCTTCCATCTCCAGGCCATCAGAATTAACTGACTGACTGTAGTTGATTTAACAAGTGACATCAATAGGGGATAGTACACTGCTCAAAAAAATAAAGGGAACACTAAAATAACACATCCTAGATCTGAACAAATGAAATATTATCAAATACTTTTCTTTACATTGTTGTCAGCACATTCAACTAAATCACACCAAAAATATCAATGGAAATCAAATTCATCAACCCATGGAGGTCTGGATTTGGAGTCACACTCATAATTAAAGTGGAAAACCTTCCTCTTGCAGGAACTGCTGACACTCCAGACACATGAGGTCTAGCATTGTCTTACATTAGGAGGAATCCAGGGCCAACCGCACCAGCATATGTTCTCACAAGGGGTCTAAGGATCTCATCTCGGAACCTAATGGCAGTCAGGCTACCTCTGGCGAGCACATGGAGGGCTGTGCGGTCCCCCAAAGAAATGCCACCCCACACCATGACTGACCCACCGCCAAACCGGTCATGCTGGAGGATGTTGCAGGCAGCAGAACGTTCTCCACGGCGTCTCCAGACTGTCACATGTGCTCAGTGTGAACCTGCTTTCATCTGTGACCAACACAGGGTGCCAGTGGCGAATTTCCCAATCTTGGTGTTCTCTGGCAAATGCCAAACGTCCTGCACGGTGTTGGGCTGTAAGCACAACCCTCACCTGTGGACGTCGGGCCCTCATACCACCCTCATGGAGTCTGTTTCTGACCGTTTGAGCAGACACATGCACATTTGTGGCCTGCTGGAGGTCATTTTGCAGGGCTCTGGCAGTGCTCCTCCTTGCACAAAGGCGGAGGTAGCGGTCCTGTTGCTGGGTTGTTGCCCTCCTACGGCCTCCTCCACGTCTCCTGATGTACTGGCCTGTCTCCTGGTAGCGCCTCCGTGCTCTGGACACTACGCTGACAGACACAGCAAACCTTCTTTCCACAGCTCGCATTGATGTTCCATCCTGGATGAGCTGCACTACCTGAGCCACGTGTGTGGGTTGTAGACTCCGTCTCATGCTACCACTAGAGTGAAAGCACCGCCAGCATTCAAAAGTGACCAAAACATCAGCCAGGAAGCATAGGAACTGAGAAGTGGTCTGTGGTCACCACCTGCAGAACCACTCCTTTATTGGGAGTGTCTTGCTAATTGCCTATAATTTCCACCTATTGTCTATTCCATTTGCACAACAGCATGTGAAATGTATTGTCAATCAGGGTTGCTTCCTAAGTGGACAGTTTGATTTCACAGAAGTGTGATTGACTTGGAGTTACATTGTGTTGTTTAAGTGTTCCCTTTATTTTTTGGAAAGAGCAGGTGTTCCTAATGTTTGGTGTATAACTTTGGTTCAGTACCATTTGATCAGCTGCCTAATGTAGGGTAATAGGCTTGGGACTTTATGATAAATTAACTCTAAACAGTCAGTAGTAGTTATTCACCTGCTCAGTGCTCCCCACACAGTATGCTCGAAGAGTCAAGGGCCGTCCTACACTACATAAAAGCAATTTCAAGAGGTAACAGAAAACCATTCTGTCTGCCTGTAACGCATCGCTTAGTCATTTTCTAATCCCAGCCAAGTGGGGGAAGAGGAAAGGATGGAGTTGGAAATCGTGATTGTGGAAAACGAACAGGATGTGGGTGAGGGTCGCACTCACTGAGGGTTGAGAGTAGTACTACTCCAAGGACAGAGAGGAGACTAATCGATGGGCTATTAAGCACCCAGGCAAATGTTAGGGGGTTAGAGGCAGCGGACATGAGCCCCTGATCCATTAAACACTCCCTCTTCTTAACAGTGGAACTCAACCTTCCCAAGACTCCTGGGTCGTATTCAGTAGGTACAAAACTGAACAGTAGGCAATATACTTGTCTAATAGTAAGTTGTCTAATAAAACACATTTTCCTTTTGTTGCAAAACCTTTTCCATTGCGAACATGTAATGAACATACCCTGGGCAATACTTAATCTCTTGCCCTCTTCCTTTATCCCTCTAGTCTACTGTTTGACCTCCTGACCTGAAGAGCCAAGTGGTCTTGTTGTGGCAGGTGACTGTATAGCCATATGCTTAATCAGCCCCTAACAGATTCGAGGCCAGTTTCGAAATTACCCCTCTCCTGGCTGAGGTTATGGATTTGGAGAGGGTAAACTGATCCTAGATCTGCCATTCGTTCACTTTAAAAACAGGTGCCAGACAGCTGTGGAAAAGCCACAGGATCCAGACGTGACCTTTTCCAGAGCAAGGCAGTGCCCATCCCCCTGCATACTGCTGAGTGGACAGAATGTCAAGTGTGCGTGTTTGTATGCCCTAGTGCCCTTGCATTCATGAGCACACTTGACCGATTATCCTTAGGCTATGCAACAGCGGAGCAGGGAATAGTAACATCTACAGAGCTATGCTTGGATACGCGTGTGTGATACTGGTGTGTGCAATCTACATGTACAGACTGGTGTGAGGCGTTTACATTGACAGGCTTGTGCAATGAATTGTAGCCCATGCTCCAAAGCGCTACAGTAGCCTACATTCAAAACAGTTGCTTAAGAACCAGGTGTAATGAAACAAGGGCAGCACTGTATTTGTGCAAAATCGATGCTTTGCATATCGTTTCTATAGAACAGATTCATACGTACACAGCGTCCAAAACAAAAAAGGGATAGGAAACGTCAGAGGAGCTGACCGCTTTGTGACATTGTTGCGATTCAGTCAATTACACCAATATCCGTCATGCTGTTCTGCTGTTCTTCTGATTGGTTCGCCATGGTTTGGACACAGCCGACAACATAGATTAACTCACAATGACAAACTTACGGAAGTGGTCCGGCCGTACATGCCTGGCCACACAAACGCCTCTCCCACAGCGACTCAGCCCAATAATGGCCATTTGTTTCCATTTGTTAGCAGGATCAAAACAAAGGCTGCGGAGACTCAAAGGCTGCGGAGACTCAAAGGCTGCGGAGACTCAAAGGCTGCGGAGACTCAAAGGCTGCGGAGACTCAAAGGCTGCGGAGACTCAAAGGCTGCGGAGACTCAAAGGCTGCGGAGACTCAAAGGCTGCGGAGACTCAAAGGCTGCGGAGACTCAAAGGCTGCGGAGACTCAAAGGCTGCGGAGACTCAAAGGCTGCGGAGACTCAAAGGCTGCGGAGACTCAAAGGCTGCGGAGACTCAAAGGCTGCGGAGACTCAAAGGCTGCGGAGACTCAAAGGCTGCGGAGACTCAAAGGCTGCGGAGACTCAAAGGCTGCGGAGACTCAAAGGCTGCGGAGACTCAAAGGCTGCGGAGACTCAAAGGCTGCGGAGACTCAAAGGCTGCGGAGACTCAAAGGCTGCGGAGACTCAAAGGCTGCGGAGACTCAAAGGCTGCGGAGACTCAAAGGCTGCGGAGACTCAAAGGCTGCGGAGACTCAAAGGCTGCGGAGACTCAAAGGCTGCGGAGACTCAAAGGCTGCGGAGACTCAAAGGCTGCGGAGACTCAAAGGCCTTCGGGTTTCGCTATTATTATACTGTAATAGGGTGCGTCGATGGGACAGAGGGAGCAGGGCCTTGATTGCATGGTAAAGAGCAGCGAAACATGAAAGCGGGCATGCTGTACCTTCAGATGACATGGGCGAATTAGTTGAAGACGAGCGGGACTGCATTAAACGGAGGGAGGAAAGGAAGAAAATGACAAACTGAGGCACGCAGTGATGAAATGAGCGACAGAATGAACAACACGATGGAAGATAGGAGAGAATGGACAGATGACTAAAAGCACATGGAAGCAGATTGCCTTCCTATCTGGGTGAGTTCCACGTAGGGAACACAAAACGACAGGAGCACTAAATTAAGGCAGGGGAATGGAGAGTGAGAAACATCTTCTGAAAGGAAGGAGGGAGAGATGGAAGGGAGGGGAGGCGAGGCCAGTCATCTGGGCGTACAGCGTTAACCCTCCATCTCGGCTTCACAGAGACACTCAGAACTGCCTGATCCTCACGGAGGGAGTCAAGGAGGGATGAGAGTCCCCATACAGTATTAATTGCTTGGGTGGCACTGTAGTTCAGCAGCTTTGGTATATTTGTGGCTACAAGGGTTTGATTAGTGTCAACACGGGATTCAAAGCCAGTACTTGGTTGATATGCCTTAGTGGTGCAATAGATTCACAGCCGGTTTGGAGATACAAACAACCGACAGGTGTATTCAAGATGTCGCCATGGAATTCAATGGCTATTAAAAATGATTTATACACTGTGATGACATCAACAATACAATAGGCTGTAATATCTGTTGGGTTAGCAACTGATCCAGAGACAACCCATTTACTGAGGCCTTGGTTCCTATACTATCCTAATGTGTAGAAGGCATCTGCGCGAAACAGTAACTATGCCCTGCCAAGGCTGGGGCCAAAACTGCATGGTTTCATCCCCAAAGGGGGAAGAGAGAAGCTGGGACAGGAACATTGTGTGACTGCATTGCACAAGAGCTAGAGTGACAGTCAATGGTCTCCTTTTAGTTATTCAACAACTCTGTTATTATGCATGTTTGAGTCAGACTGCAAGTGAAAAGGTATCTATCTGACCTGCATAGATTGTCATCTAATATGAGTTGTAACTGCCCATTCCCATATGGATGACTCAACACACATGACCTCACCTTAAACACCCTAGATTCCTCCCATTCTCAGAGGGAGTCTTAAGGCCCACCAAAATGACAGATGCCCTCACGGGGGAGGGAGGGGAGCAGCGGGAGGGTTGAGAGGATGCTGGCTAAATTCCTGGTACTGTACATAAACAGAAGGGAGGAGTAAAGGAGGAGAGAAGGAGGGACGGGGGTTGGACGGACAAACTGCTTAAACAGGACAAGGGCACCGTCTCCAGATAGAGAGAAAAGGAGATGATACAGATACAGGGAATTATACACCCACCCACCCATTAACATTCAATCACATTAACCGTTACTCTCGCAGAAATCCACTAACGTATGTGGCCAAACGTAGCTGCTGCTCATTCCGTTTGCTCGAAAATTGATAAATATTTTTAACTAAGGCCCGCGTCCATAGACACGCATACCAGCTCTACTGGTAGTACTGCTACTACCAGCAGTACTACACCTGTCGACGACACAAGTTGTTCTGCTTCCACGAGCACATCCAATGTTAGCATCAGTAATTCTACATTTGTTGTTAGCACAGCTAACATAGACACTGACAGTTGTGAATCTGATGCAACCGAAGAGCTACTGTCCCCTTACCAGGGAAAGCACTGAACAGACAGCGGACGTTGGACCATGGAATCGCAAATATGATGAGAAATAAATTGATTTGGGGTTCACTTATATTGGAAGTAGTGCCTTTCCTCAGCCACAGTGTTTTATATGTGCAAAATACCATCTCACAACTCGATGAAAGTCACTCTTGGGCAGACATTTAGAAACAAAACATGCCAATATGAAAAATATGCCATGTGAGTTTGAGTGAGAATTAAGACGACTTTTGAGTAGTAAGACATGTATAAAAGCAAGAGATACCATTAATAAGAAGGGGCTGGAAGAGTCTTATATGGTGACCTACTGAGTGGCTAGGACAGGCAAGCCCCATACTACTGTGGAGGACTTTATTCTTCCTGCTGCCGCAGATCTGTCTGTGACAATGCTGGGGGAAAAGGCCAAAAATAAACTATACAGACAATGCCTTCATCAAACAATACTGCTTCACGATGCATCAGTGACATGGCAGGAGATGTTTTGAAACAACTACTGCTTTGCATACCAGCCAGTGAATTCCATCCGTTAAAGCTGGATGAGTCAACAGACATGGCAGGCCTGGCACAGCTCCTGGCATATGTCCGTTACATTTATGGGGGCAGGGGCAACAGGAGAGGATATTTGTAAAGTATTCGACAGCTTTGTGACAAATGGACTTTGGTGGTCAAGATGTGTTGGTATCTGTACTGATGGCACAAACGCCATGACAGGGAGACATAGTGGAGTGGTAACGCACGTGCAAGCAGTTGCTCCCAACGCCACTTGGGTAGACAGCAGCATCCACCGAGAGGCTCTTGCTGCCAAAGGAATGCCTTACAGCTTGAAAGACGTTTTGGACACTACAGTGAAAATGGTTCACTTTGTTAAAGCAAGGCCCCTGAACTCTCGTGTATCTTCTGCATTATGCAATAATATGGGCAGCGACCATGTAACGCTTTGACAACATACAGAAGTGCTCTGGTTATCAAGGGGCAAAGTATTTTTTTTTTAAATGTTGAACTGAGAGACGAGCTTCAAGTTATCTTTACGGACCATTATTTTCACTTGTCTGACCGCTTGCATGATGACGAGTTTCTCACGTGACTGGCCTTTCTGGGTGACAAAAACACACTCATTCTTACGGTTTAATAAAATGTATCATAGTGTGTGTGGCAGGCTTAAAATGATGGCAGAAAACATTTGAGTGTGCGCTGACCCTGGTGCTAGAGGGGGTACGCAGCTGGAGGTTGAATGTTTGAAGGGCTACGGGACTATAAAAAGTTTGTTAACCACTGCATTAGGGGATTGGTAGACTCATTCACCTGGGGTATGTTCAGCAGGGAACACAGTAGCAAAACATTTTGGAACAGAAAGAAAATTAGCATTTGTTACTGGACAAGTTCAGGTAGAACATTCCCCTTTCACAGTTTCAAAATGTTTTTGCCCTACTGAACACAACCCAGCAGTGTGTGCCAGAAGCATGGCACGCGAGGCCAGCTGTTCAAACAGCTCTGCGACGCCTCAAGCTACCAGCACATCTGCTAACTTAGTCGACAACCCTTCTCCCTTTAATCTAATATCATAACTCACCTTGCCAGTTGCCAAACTACCCAATCCCCTTGTTCTGAGGCTCCCATCCAATCTCACTCTGTTTTGTTGCGACCCATTTGTCGCCAATATATTGACATCTGCTTCTTATCCAGTACAATTGATTATTTCACCCCCTAGGGCAATTAATATGAATAGTTTAAGGAAACCCTATTTCTCTGCCAATGTGTAACTATGGCAATGTACTATAGGCCATTCTTTCATCTCGTTTTGCATTATGGGCCGTCAGACGTTCTTTTGCAGGTGGGGAAACGGAACAGTAATGTTATGTTACATTTATTCATTTTATATATGAGCCCCGTGCCGCCTGCCCTGCCCAGACTCATGGAAAGGCAGCAGCAGTCACAGCTATGGCTGGGAGAGGCCTGTTCACTAGTCCTGGCTCACCCAGGGAGGAAGGAACAGGGCCCAGCATGGATGGAGAGACAGTCTGGCTGTCACACACACACACACACACACAACCTGCTTCTCCTGTCGTCAAACACAAGCAGCATGATCTCACACACAGTGACACTGCTTCTCCTGTCGTCAAACACAAGCAACATGATCTCACACAGTGACATACTGCTTCTCCGGTCGTCAAACACAAGCAACATGATCTCACAGTGACATACTGCTTCTCCATATCGTTAAAACAAATCCAACAAATTCACTCGACTAAGTTCTGGGTCCACAAGCAAAGAGAAGATAGAAGAACGAAGACCGAAACCTAACAAAGAGCTCCACCCTCTCTCTTTGCAAGTTACAGGCAAGCCTATGGGACAAATGTACACTCCCAAAATTCAAAAGATGCAAACACGTGCGAAATCTTGATTTGTCCAAAGCACTAGAACTAATGCTGCTCATTATCTCACGCGCCGTCGTCTCAGGACAGATCTACGCTACCATTAATGTTCATGTAGTCTGTCCACGAGAGATTAGGTGTGGAGCCATACTGTATAGCGGGGTGTATCCCAATAGTCTAAACCAGTGGTTTCCAAACTTTTTATAGTCCCGTACCCCTTCAAACCTCCAGCTGCATACCCCCTCTAGCACCAGGGTCAGCTGTACCCCCTCTAGCACCAGGGTCAGCTGTACCCCCTCTAGCACCAGGGTCAGCTGTACCCCCTCTAGCACCAGGGTCAGCTGTACCCCCTCTAGCACCAGGGTCAGCTGTACCCCCTCTAGCACCAGGGTCAGCTGTACCCCCTCTAGCACCAGGGTCAGCTGTACCCCCTCTAGCACCAGGGTCAGCACACTCAAATGTTTTTTTTGCCATCATTTTAAGCCTGCCACACACACAAAACATTTTTTTTGTTGTCACAGCCCGGCTTGTGAGAAGTGTATAATATAATATCAATAATTTCACTCCTTACATTTAAAACATTCGTTCATCAAAAATTGTGAATAACGCACCACAGGTTAATGAGGAGGGTGTGCTTGAAAGGATGTACACACAACTTTGTAATGTTGGGTTGTATTGAGAGAGTCTCAGTCTTAAATCATTTTACACACAGTCTGTGCTTGTATTTAGCTTTCATGCCAGTGAGGGCCCGAGAATCCACTCTCACATAGATACATGGTTGAAAAGAGCATCAGTGTCTTAACAGCACAGTCCTATCCAGAAATCTGTCAGTGGCTTCTGATTAAATTACATTTTCACAGAACCCCTTGTTGCAATTTCAATGAGGCTCGTGCCGATATCGGTAAGTGGACTGGAGGCAGAGTTTGAAAGGGATAATGAATCCAGTTGTTTGTGTCGTCCGTTCCGGGAAAGTACCTGCGTAATTGCTCACCCAGCTCACTCAGGTGCTTCCCGATATCACATTTGACATGGTAGCTACTTTAGACCATTACTGAGACACACCCGTAGAGTTGCTGGAACATCCCAGCGAGAGCGCGACCAGAGTCCCAGTGAATAACCCCTGCCCTGGGGGCAATAACCCATGTTATTCAGCAACACAGTGACTCAGTAGACTAGGGCCGTGTGAGAGAGTGCGACTCAGTAGACTAGGGCCGTGTGAGAGAGTGCGACTCAGTAGACTAGGGCCGTGTGAGAGAGTGCGACTCAGTAGACTAGGGCCGGGTGAGAGAGTGACTCAGTAGACTAGGGCCGGGTGAGAGAGTGCGACTCAGTAGACTAGGGCCGGGTGAGAGAGTGCGACTCAGTAGACTAGGGCCGGGTGAGAGAGAGTGCGACTCAGTAGACTAGGGCCGTGTGAGAGAGAGTGCGACTCAGTAGACTAGGGCCGGGTGAGAGAGTGACTCAGTAGACTAGGGCCGTGTGAGAGTGTGACTCAGTAGACTAGGGCCGTGTGAGAGAGAGTGCGACTCAGTAGACTAGGGCCGGGTGAGAGAGTGACTCAGTAGACTAGGGCCGTGTGAGAGTGTGACTCAGTAGACTAGGGCCGGGTGAGAGAGAGAGTGCGACTCAGTAGACTAGGGCCGTGTGAGAGAGAGAGTGCGACTCAGTAGACTAGGGCCGTGTGAGAGTGCGACTCAGTAGACTAGGGCCGGGTGAGAGAGTGCGACTCAGTAGACTAGGGCCGGGTGAGAGAGTGCGACTCAGTAGACTAGGGCCGGGTGAGAGAGTGCGACTCAGTAGACTAGGGCCGGGTGAGAGAGTGCGACTCAGTAGACTAGGGCCGGGTGAGAGAGTGCGACTCAGTAGACTAGGGCCGGGTGAGAGAGTGACTCAGTAGACTAGGGCCGTGTGAGAGTGCGACTCAGTAGACTAGGGCCGGGTGAGAGAGTGCGACTCAGTAGACTAGGGCCGTGTGAGAGAGTGCGACTCAGTAGACTAGGGCCGTGTGAGAGAGTGCGACTCAGTAGACTAGGGCCGTGTGAGAGAGTGCGACTCAGTAGACTAGGGCCGTGTGAGAGTGCGACTCAGTAGACTAGGGCCGGGTGAGAGAGTGACTCAGTAGACTAGGGCCGTGTGAGAGAGTGACTCAGTAGACTAGGGCCGTATGAGAGTGTGACACAGTAGACTAGGGCCGTGTGAGAGAGTGCGACTCAGTAGACTAGGGCCGGGTGAGAGAGTGACTCAGTAGACTAGGGCCGTGTGAGAGTGTGACTCAGTAGACTAGGGCTGCATCCCAAATGGCACTGTACTACTTTTGACCAGGACCCATAATGCTCTGGTCAACAGCAGCGCAATATATATAATATGGAAAGCCATTTGAGACACAGTGGGAAACCTAATCCAATAGCAGGCCGGCAGGACCCACAATGGCCACTTTTCATCGATACTCAATTGCAGCTCCTCGCAAAACAAGTCGTTCACGGATCCGATTTGTCAAGTGATGCCTTTTGTGCAAAGCGGCTCTTCAGATCTTGGGTGATTGCATTGTGTATGTGAGGGGAGAGGTTTTTTAAACTATAAACAGTGCCTTGGTTTTCCCCCCTTGAGTTCATTCAAATGCGTATCTGCCAGCCACAAATGTCACTGCCCGGTAAATCACTTTGCATGCCCGGTGCTGTTCACAAATGTCACTGGCCCGTAAATCACTTTGCATTCCCGGTGGTGGTGCAGTCACGGGATAGGCTGCCTTACCTGGTTGTCTTGGAAACCGTCGTCCTATTGGGTTTGGCCGTGACTGCAGTGCTGGAAGGCTTGGGGGCAGCTGAGGCTGCAAGTCTGGAAGCTGGAGGAGAGGGAGAGCAAATGAGGAAGTGCATGAAGAGAGAGATGGGGGAGGAAAAAGGTGGAATGAAGATGAGGGGTGGGAGTGAGGACAGAGGACTGGGATGAAGGATTGATGTAGTAGGAGTTGAGAGCAAATGTGTCTGCAGCCAAGCACAGGTGGGTTTGTGTGAGCTCTAAAATACATAGGACAGTGACTAAAGACTCAACACGGGTCAAAGGAAAACAAAAAGCTGTGTCTAACCAAAACATGATTAACAAGACTAAATACTCGGCAGTATGTTTGTGAGTATAGTTCTCACCTGTGGTTTTGGGTCTGGCCCCGGCCCCATTAATGGGACCAGCAGCAGGAGGTCTCCTCGTTGGAGTGCCAGGACCCATCGCCGCAGTCCTGGTAGCAGAGGTGGACCTGGGGACTCCGACAGCCTTCCTGTCAGCCACCTTAGTTTGGGTCCTGACAGTGGAAGTGTCGGCCGGCCCCACGTACCTCTTCGTGGCTGCAGCTGACGCCGATGCTCCGGCTGCGATGGTGGTGGTCTTCTTTTTGTCCAAAGCTGCTTTCTTGGCCAGGTCACTAGCTGTGGACTTTAATCCATTGGCCATGTGGCTTGGGGCCGTGCCTGGACGAGAAGTGCTGGGTCCTGACGCCGGACCCGATGTGGCCTTGGTGCCAGCTGTGCCTGGCCGCTGTTTAGCCAAGCCCACGGTCTTAGCCTTGGGTTTAGCTGCTGCCTTGCCATTGACCTCCTTGGATGCAGGGGGCGCTGTAGGGCTTTCAGGCTGCGCTGTGCTGTTTTGGGTGTCTTCGGGCTGTGATGGAGGGGACGGGGAAGTTGAAGGGGCTGGCTGGGCGGGCATCTCGTCGGTGGCCATCCCCTGGGCCGAGGGCTCGGGTCCTACAGCTTCTGTGGGCTCCATGGCAACCCCATCCGGTTTCATCCCTTGTAGGCCCGGCAACGGTCTCACTCACCGGATCACAAACACACTGAAACCGGAGTGGAACTAACGTCTTGTCAACAACCTCACAGATCTGAATGGGGAGAAGAGATGTTGACATTGAAATTGGTGTGAGAAAAAAACAAACATGTTTGTTTATCATAGAACTACAAATACTGGTAGCAGAAGTCAAGTATATTATCAGAATAGCCACACATGAAACCATGCAGTCGTAGACAAGTAGTTAAAAAAAAAAAAAAACATTAGAACCAACAGAAACAGCATGAGGCACATGGTCTTGCCGAGGAATTCGAAACTACTGGAAAAACAGGAGAGCAGCCAGGGAAGCCAACATGAAGATTTGTCACTCTGATGGCAATACAATATGAGGATCACAGAGACTGAGAACAGAGACATTTACAATCCATGACTAAAACTGGTATTGTCAGAGTACTATAAAAAAGTTTGACATGCAATAAGAGAAAACAAAATGTCCTCCAGCATATATGGAGAGTGAGGGAGAGAGACCGCAAGGCCTTACAAATCGACAGACCGAGACGGAGACAGGAAAACCAGGACCACACATCCCATTTGTTTGTGATTCTGCTGCCCAGATACTTACTACAATGACAGCCAGCGATTACTAAGAAAAGTCATATGCTGGTTCTGGGAGGCCTCAGTGGACAATACTGTGCGAAACAAATGTAGGGCGTGGATGGACATTTGGGGGTGGGGGGAGGGGGTGCTGGATGAGTAGGATCTAGGGCTCATTAGCCTTGCTGGAGCCCCTCGAACCCTGCCTTCCCAAGCCAACGTGGCCTCCTCTCCCCATTGCTGCATTTTCCTCATATACTCTACTTTCCACCCACCACCCCTTCCTATTTCAAGTCCTCCCACCCACTCCTCCAGCTCCCCCTGTCCAACTGCCCCTCTACCCCAGCACCAACAACAACAGTTAATTTCTCTTCAGTATACCCCCCTTCCCCTCACTCTTTATTCTTAGCCACTTGTTCCTCTTTCCACTACTCTACCCCCTCGATACGCTATAAGATAAGTTCTCAGTCAACAGATGGTCTGAGCAGAAATCTGAGTTTGCAGCTCAACAAACAGGCTTGGTAAGAGAGGAAGAGAGCGTGCAAGAGTGGAGCACACGCAGGAGAGAGCAAGAGATGGAAAAGGAAGGAGAGCAAGAAGAAAAGAGGGAGAGCATAACAAAGAGGGGGTGAGTGAAGGGAACAACAGAAGAAATGGAAGGGAGAGCAAGTGGGGGAAGGGTGAGAGGAATGGAAGAGGAGACTGGGAGAGCAGAGACACTTACGCAGAAGCCATCTGACTGAGGTCATCATTAATAGTTTGACTGAAACGTCAGTGGAGCAGATGGGGAAACCTAGAGGCCAAGCAGCAACTCTATTCAGTTCCTTACAGTTGAAGTCGGAAGTTTACATACACTTAGGTTGGAGTCATTAAAACCCATTTTTCAACCACTCCACAAATTTCTTGTTAACAAACTATAGTTTTTGCAAGTCAGAAAGGACATTACTTTGTGCATGACAAATAATTTTTCCAACAATTGTTTACAGAGATTTCACTTACAATTCACTGTATCACAATTCCAGTGGGTCAGAAGTCTACATACACTAAGTTGCCTGTGCCTTTAAACAGCTCGGAAAATACCAGAAAATGATGTCATGGCTTTAGAAGCTTCTGATAGGCAAATTGACATCATTTGAATCAATTGGAGGTATACCTGTGGATGTATTTCAAGGCCTACCTTCAAACTCTGTACCACTTTGCTTGACATCATGGGAAAATCAAAAGAAATCAGCTCAGAAAACAATTGTAGACCTCCACAAGTCTGGTTCATCCTTGGGAGCAATTTCCAAATGCCTGAAGGTACCACGTTCAGCTGTACAAACAATAATATGCAAGTATAAACACCATGGGACCACACATCCATCATACTGCTCAGGAAGGAGACACGTTCTGTCTGCTAGAGATGAACGTACTTTAGTAAGAAAAGTGCAAATCAATCCCAGAACAGCAAAGGGCCTTGTGAAGATGGAGGAAACAGGTACAAAAATATTTATATCCACAGTAAAACGTGTCCTATATCGACATACCCTGAAAAGCCACACAGCAAGGAAGAAGTCACTGCTCAAAAACCCGCCATAAAAAAAGCCAGACTACGGTTTGCAACTGCACAAAGATTCGTACTCTTTGGACAAATGTCCTCGTCTGATGAAACAAATAGAACTGTTTGGCCATAATAACCATCTTTAGGTTTGGAGGAAAAAGAGGGAGCCGAACACTACCATCCCAACTGTGAAGCACGGGGGTGGCAGCTTCATGTTGTGGGGGTGCTTTGCTGCAGGAGGGACTGGTGCACTTCACAAAATAGATTGCATCATGGAGGGAAAATTATGTGGATATATGGACGCAACATCTCAAGACATCAGTCAGGAAGTTAAAAGCTTGGTCGCAAATGAGTCTTCCAAATGGACAATGATCCCAAGCATACTTCCAAAGTTGTGGTAAAATGGCTTAAGGACAACAAGTCAGGGTATTGGAGTGGCCATCACAAAGCCCTGACCTCAAGCCTATAGAACATTTGTGGGCAGAACTGAAAAAGCATGTGCGAGCAAGGAGGCCTATAAACCTGACTCAGTTACACCAGCTCTGTCAGGAGGAATGGGCCAATATTCACCCAACTTATTGTGAGAAGCTTGTGGAAGGCTACCCAAAACATTTGACCCAAGTTAAACAATTTAAAGGCAATGCTACAAAATACCAATTGGAGTTCATGTCAACTTCTGACCCACTGGGAATGTGATGAAAGAAATAAAAGCTGAAATAAAATCACTACTATTATTCTGACATTTCACATTCTTAAAATAAACTGATCTAAGACAGGGACATTTTACTAGGATTAAATGTCAGGAATTGTGAAAAATGTAGTTTAAATGTATTTGGCTAAGGTGTGTAAACTTCCGACTTCAAAAGTGTTAACGTTGACACATACCATAGAGTGGAACACCTTGTCCCCAACTCCCCACACGAACCTCAGTTTGCTACTTATTCACACATTTTTATGTTTCTTTCCTTCAATACGGTTTGGCCTTGACCTGTTTGAGCGACACGAGGCCTAACAGCCTTTTAGTCTAAGACAGGGTCAATTGGCAAATGACCGGACTAAAAAGGCAAATTAACAAGCAAATCACTTGCAGGGATCCTGTGGAACTCGCTGGGCCAGTTTGATAGCGGACGGCCAATAGAACTAATACCAACACCTCTCCCCCAAAACACATACACCCCTCTCAAATTCCCTCAATCTCTCTCCCTCCAAACCAATGGTCTGACCCCTATTTCAACCAGAGAGGACAAACAAAAAGCCTGCAGTGCCATTTTCCAAGGTTTCTTTTCCTAACCTCGTCCTTCTGGCTCCAACTGCAGGCAGAAAGGCTGCTGGCCGCCACCTCCCTTTTCTCCTCTCTTCTGTTACATATCTCCAGCACAGAGCAAGAGAGGGGTCAGGGAGGATAAAGGCACCACGAGGGGCCAAGTTTGCAGCCTTCAGTCAAACTGAGCAGGGCTACACCAGAGCTGCAAGCTATTCTTACTCTACATTACTTAATGAGATATATATATATATTATAGCATACTTCAAATCTTGATGACCCAAGAGAGGTTGTGAAATAGATTTTGTTATCAATGACTTGGCTGAATCAAGTTTGGATTATTGCCCATAAATTAGAGGCCAGAAGAATTTCACAAAGACCTAGCACATTCTGCATTATCAATCTAATTTGGGGAGGAAACATGGCTAAACTTAATTTACTAATTTGTCAACTCTTCACAATATCACAAGTTCAACTCAATAGTCGGTGTTTCAAACAACGCGGCTACCGCATTTGGATGGGCTCCGACACCGATGTAGCGAAGCGTTAGGGAGATAGTGGGATGAGGGACGTCAGAGAGGGACAACTGCCAGCTAACTAAATCCAGCGGACCGGCAGGAGTTGGATTTAACGCGCAGGTGCTGTGCCCGCGTTCGGTGGACAGCAGCAGGATAAAAGGGGGATGTTTTGGCCTTGGGCAGAATGGGCACTGGCCTGGCTTTACTTGTGCCCATCGCTGGTCCAGCAAATGCCAGGGGCTGCTGACTTAACCACTAATGCCAGGGGCTTACCAAAGTGCAGCCTGTATCGCATTCCTTACCACGAACCGAGCCGACCTCCGGGTAGTGGTAGGTGGCGTCACTAAAACCCTACACATGCATATCAAGGGCTTTGTTGAACTGTAGTAAGGCGATTAGTGAGGGTGTTAGAGACGCCTCTGCTTCAGAGAAGCTAGCTGTAGTTTGTCCCGTTTGAAACTATTGCACAGCATCTTTCTTAAAAACCACTCATCGTCAAACTGGCCCCATGACAAATTCTCTGGGAATTTCAGAGCTGTTTTCCATAGCCCTGGCCAAGTCTTAGCATAGATTTGCAATTGGAATGATTGAAAAGGGGAACGCCCACCAAAAAAACCAATAGAATAAACTGCACAGTTGATAGATATGAAAGGCATTTTTATGAAATAATGAGCCATTGTGCTCCCCTTCATTCATTTGCATAACAAATACCAGTAAAAAGAAAAAGGGCTAATACCATCTTCAGGACAAAGCATGCTTACTTTCCAGCTAGCGCCACAGCTAATATCACAATTAGCTCAATGCCCCTGGCAACAATTACCATGTGTTGGAAGTATGCAAATTCATAAGCCCCCGGGCTGCAGTCTGACAGTGACTGGATAATAACTAGTGTCCAGGAAAACAAACTCTGCAAGTTGTCTGTTATTCTCTGGGTGTGTGGTTAAAGCTGCCATCGTAAGCCTGAAGCCTGTTGGGGTGGGCTGTCTAGACGGAAGAAACTCGCTGCCCCCGTCTCCGTCTCATCTTTGCTGCGTTGCATCTAACTCATCCCCCCCTCTCGCCCCATCTTTTTTTCTTGCAGTTTAATTACAGCTGTCTGCAATCATCCTACAGTGCCAGCCATGTTTTAGCCACGCAGCAAAATGGGTCACTTATAATACTCCTTTAATACAAACAGAGGGGGATTTATCTGTGTTGAGAGTGGGTTGGAAATGCAGTCAGACTACAGGGAGAACGAAATAGAAAAAGGAGCAAGGGTTGGGATGGAGGTTGGGTGTGTTACTGATGTCAGCTTAGTGTCATAACAGTCTTAACCACAGGTGAAAAATAGATTCTGCTCTCTGCTAGCTCACAGAGGGAGGTGAACGGGGAGAGTGCAGAGGGGAAATATGAGGGGTGTTTCAATGATAAATCTGCCCTAAAGGTTTGAGGTTGAGGCCCAGTGTCGTGTGCACATGTGCTGGAATGCCCGGGGAGGGCTTGGGCCAGGGTGTCTGTCGGTGAGCCGAGCCACCCCGTCCACATTCCAGCTCTGCCCGTCAGGCTCCTCAGGGTAAAAGCCTATAAACAGCTGTCACAGGAAGGGTGTGTACGAATATATACACTGAAGAGTTGGTCCCATGTTTCATGAGCTGAAATAAAACAACCCAGACATTTGCCATATGCACAAAAAGCTCATTTCTCAAATATTTGGGCACAAATTTGTTTACATCCCTGTTAGTGAGCATTTCTCTTTTGCCAAGATAATCCATCCACCTGACAGGTGTGGCATAAAAATAAGCTGATTAAACAGCATGATCATTACACAGGTGCACCTTGTGCTGGGGGTGATAAAGGGCCAGATGTCTCCAGTTTTTAGGGAGTGTGCAATTGGCATGTTGAATGTAGGAATGTCCACCACAGGTGTTACCAGAGTTTTGTTTGGGATGCTTCGGATCATCAGTGTGTTCCAGTTCCCACCGATATCCAGCAACTTCGCACAGCCATTGAAGGGGAGTGGGACAACATTCCACAGCACACGATCAACAGCCAGCTCAACTACGCGAAGGAGAGGTGTCGCACTGCATGAGGAAAATCATGGTGACACCAGATACCGACTGGTTTCCTGATTCACACCACTACTTTATCTGAGACCAACAGACGCACATCTGTATTCCCATTCCTGTGAAATCCATAGATTAGGGCCTAATTTATTATATGAACTGTGACTCAGTCAAATCTTTGTTCAGTATATACACGTTGTGTGAGAGAGCGCAGGGGACGGTCTACCAGATTAATCATTCTTCTGATTCCACTGTGCCGTACAGAGTACTTGCATCATCTTTGACTACAAGACTGTGGACAATAGACCTCCATTTTAGACTACACTTCCAAAGCAAACCCTGTGTCTGTGACCAACCTTCCCTGACTGCCCCTGTGCCTGACAAAGACAACCCAATTGAGCATTGAACACAACATCTTCTAGCTAGGCTAAACTGGGCCTGGATGGTAGAGACTATGGTGTAACTGAGCTGTATAGCGCCATGGGTGCTCGACAAACAGGGGCCTCAGTCTCTGGTTATTCATTAATGGACTGCTGTCTGACTGAGTGAGGCCTTGCTATGCGGAGGCCTCCAAAGTACTGGAGCTCTGGCCAAAGGAAACACAGGCTTCATTCAGTGTGTGTGTGTGTGTGTGTGTGTGTAAAGGGGTATGACAGGAAAGTGAGTGGAGAGGCTTTAGAAAGACCAGAGTTTTGTAGGAGAACAGAGTATTGGAGAAGGAGGGGTTTATTAGGGAAGGGGGTTTCCTACATAGAACTTCATTATTGGACCAGTTCCCTGCAGACAGGAAAGGGGCAGTCACTAGTCAAAGTCAACAACTGACCAAGTTCACCAGAAGTTACAACGCATTTTGACCAAAGCAGATACACCAGGGTCATCTTCATTAGGAACATTTTAGCAAAGCATTTTGCAATGGAAAACAAAAACTGGACCAATAAGAAATGCTGGTTCAGGTAATCCTTCCCCTTGTCAGACCATTTTCTTCAGTTGACTGCCTAATGAATGACCCAAGTCATTAACCTACCAACTGCATGAGAACACATGCTCCTAAATACTTCATATCCACAGAGGGGAATTTTTTTTTTTTTTTAGTTAGGCCAGTTCTGGCTTTCCCTGCTTATCTAGACTGCCAGCCTGTCCAACGAGGGAGCAAATATATTTAGTAAGAGGGGGAAGTTGAATGAACTCTTAGGATTGGTGGTGGAAGAGCGAGGGATGGGGTGAAGTGTTTGTGGGGTGTGGAGAGAGCGTAAGAGACTGTTGCTTCGTCTGCCCATATAAGGCAGTGTTGCAGAGTTCTGCTGCATCACCAGAGCACTCAGAAGACATGGCACGCAGAAAGATCCAATCTCATAATGAAATCCACCAACACAAGATAGTCATTACTCACAGCATAATGACAAGAGGCTCTGCTGAGCATATGAGCCCAGCTCAGTTCTCAACTCAGTTGCATGGCTGTCTCCTTCCTTCTCAACTAAATGAAAATATGCTGTTGTCATAGGAGTCCCTGCTCTCAATTTTGAAAATACAGCAAATCAACAAAAGGCAAACCAGGCAGGTCACTAGTGATGCAAGTCGGTATTCGACGTACATCCATGTCTGAGGATGTCGGGAGATGACGTGGAAACCAGCCACTAGGGGCAACAGTGAGCAATGTTACCTTCAAGGAGGCTTTGGTTGTGGACGGGGATGGAAGTCGGAAGTTTACGTACACCTTAGCCAAATACATTTAAACTCAGTTTCACAATTCCTGACATTTAACCCGAGTAAAAAGTCCCCATCTTAGGTCAGTTAGGATCACCACTTTATTTTAAGAATGTGGAATGTCAGCTTAATAGGAGAGAATGATTTATTTCAGCTTTTATTTCTTTCATCACATTCCTAATGGGTCAGAAGTTTACATACACTCAATTAGTATTTGGTAGCATTGCATTTAAAAAAAAACTTGGGTCAAACATTTCAGGTAGACTTCCACAACAAGTTGGGTGAATATCGGCCCTTTCCTCCTGACAGAGCTGGTGTAACCGAGTCAGGTTTGTAGGCCTCCTTGCTCACACATGTTTTTTTTAGTTCTTCCCACAATTTTTTTATGGATTGGGTCAGGGCTTTGTGGCCACTCCAATACCTTCGTTGTCTTTAAGCCATTTTCCACAACTTTGGAAGTATGCTTGGTGTCATTGTCCATTTGGAAGACCAATTTGCAACTAAGCTTTAACTTCCTGACTGATGTCTTGAGATGTGGATATATTGAATCCACATAAATTGTCCTTCCTCATAATGCCACCTCCTTTGTGAAGTGCACCAGTCCCTCCTACAGCAAAGCACCCCACAACATGATGCTGCCACCCCCACTCTTCATGGTTGGGATGGTGTCCTTCGGCTTGCAAGCCTCCCCTGTTAACCTGTTGAAACTCTAGGGGCAGTATTTCATTTTTGGATGAAAAACATTCCCGTTTTAAACAAGATATTTTGTCACGAAAAGATGCTCGACTATGCATATAATTGACAGCTTTGGAAAGAAAACACTGACGTTTCCAAAACTGCAAAGATATTATCTGTGAGTGCCACAGAACTGATGCTACAGGCGAAACCAAGATGAAACTTCAAACAGGAAGTGAGCAAAATTTTGGAGGCGCTGTTTTCCATTGTCTCCTTATATGGCTGTGAATGCACAAGGAATGAGCCTACACTTTGTCGTTTCCCCAAGGTGTTTGCAGCATTGTGACGTATTTGTAGGCATATCATTGGAAGATTGACCATAAGAGACCACATTTACCAGGTGTCCGCCTGGTGTCCTGCGTCGAAATTGGTGCGTAATCTCCAGGTGCAAGTATTCTTCCATGTGGATTCAGAGGAGAAAGCAGACTTCCACGAACGATATATCATCGAAGAGATATGTGAAAAACACCTTGAGGATTGATTCTAAACAACGTTTGCCATGTTTCAGTCGATATTATGGAGTTAATTTGGAAAAAAAAGTTTGGCGTTTTGATGACTGAATTTTCTGGGTTTTTTGGTAGCCAAACACGATGAACAAAACAGAGCGATTTCTCATACAAAGAATATTTTTGGAAAAACTGAACATTTGCTATCAAACTGAGTCTCCTCATTGAAAACATCCAAAGTTCTTCAAAGGTAAATTATGTTATTTGAATGCTTTGTGTTTTTGTGAAAATGTTGCCCACTGAATGCTACGCTAAATGCTACGCTAGCTATCAATACTCTTACACAAATGCTTGTTTTGCTATGGTTGAAAAGAATATTTTGAAAATCTGAGATGACAGTGTTGTTAACAAAAGGCTAAGCTTGAGAGCTAGCATATTTATTTCATTTGCGATTTTCATGAATAGTTAACGTTGCATTATGGTAATGGAATTGAGGCTGTATTTACGATCCCGGATCCGGGATGGCTAGTATCAAGAGGTTTTAACTCTAAACATAACGATGGTCATTATGGCCAAATAATTATATTTTTGTTCCATCAGACCAGAGGACATTTGTCCAAAGAGTACGAATCTTTGTCCCCATGTGCAGTTGCAAACCCTAGTCTGGCTTTTTTATTGCGGTTTTGGAGCAGTGACTTCTTCCTTGCTGAGCGGCCTTTCAGGTTGTTGATATAGGACTCGTTTTACTGTGGATATAGATACTTTTGTACCCGTTTCCTCCAGCATCGTCACGAGGTCCTTTGCTGTTCTGGGATTGATTTGTACTTTTCGCACCAAAGTACGTTCATTTCTAGGAGACAGAACACGTCTCCTTCCTGAGCTGTATGACGGCTGCGTGGTCCCATGCTGTTTATACTCACGTACTATTGTTTGTACAGATGAACATGGTACCTTCAGGCATTTGGAAATTGCTCCCAAGGATGAACCCGGTGATGCGCTGTGCAGACCTCACTACCCTCTGGAGAGCCTTACGGTTATGGGCGGAGCAGTAGCCGTACCAGGCAGTGATACAGCCCGACACTGAGCTTAGAATAATACTGTGAAATTGTGAAAATTATGCCCTTTTATTCTAAGAACTGCTTGAAAAGACGGCCTGAAATTTCTGCCTGGGATGGAGTTTGGCCTGCCTGGTGACATCAGAAAATGAATTAGACCAATAGCTCTTTTCTAAGAAGCCATCCGTTATAATAATAATATATATATTTTTTTTTAATGAATTGTTACCCAGAAATGATTTGAGATAAAAAAAATAATGTTAGCATTGGACCTTTAATAGGCCTAAATTACCTTGGGCTCACTAGTGCCAAGTGCAGCATGAGATTATGATAAGATCCTATATGGAGGCCACAGTGGGCTCTATATAGGCTAGTAGGCAGGGTATGAGAAGGGTAGGGGTCGTAAGTGCCAAAGTGTGCGAGTGACGTCCTCAGCAGACCGAATTGGGGGGGGGGGGGGGGGGGGGGCGGCTTGTTCACATCCCAACTAGAGGTCGACCGATTATGATTTTTTACGCCGATACCGATTATTGGAGGACCAAGAAAGCCGATGCCGATTAATCGGCCGATGTTTATTTTATTTGTAATAATGACAATTACAACAATACTGAATTAACACTTATTTTAACTTAAATATAAATCAATAAAATAAATTTAGCCTCATAAATAAACATGTTCAATTTGGTTTAAATAATGCAAAAACAAAGTGTTGGAGAAGTAATATGTGCCATGTAAAAAAGCTAACGTTTAAGTTCCTTGCTCAGAATATGAGAACATATGGTTGGTTATACCCACATGGGTGAGTGAAAAATGAAATAAGTCGGTGGCGGTAATGCACGTAATTTATGAAAGTTGCCAATATAAATATATATATATATATATATATATATATATATAAGTCAAGAAAATAAAAAGCCTGGAAGGAGGAGAGATGACTAGAAACCAGTCGGTTGACCATTGTGTGTGGATTAATTGGTGGAGTAGAGGAACCTTGTGCATTTCAGGTAAAATAACAAATGTTTATATCCAAGGACAATTTAGCTAGCAACTGCAAATTTCCATAAATATTTCATGCTTTTTGACTCGTCCCCAAATTAATATAATTGGTTCAGAGTTTGTTTTGATATTTTAACCTGCGTGTCATGATCTCATTTGGTGTGGGGGGACAAAATACATTTATGCACGATGGCGCACACGCAGCCGGTTTGGGTTCCGTGTAAGGCTAGCTCAGTTAACGATCAATTGAAATAGCAAACGTTAGTGATCATGCATGGCAAACTATTTTAGTTTTTACACTTTTATAAAAAGTGATTAACCTGTATAATAATCCATTTTTGGTACACTTATGTTTTAGATGACTTTATAAGAAATTACATGTAGGTGTAAGCACTAGTACTTTTCATTTTCCCGGGCTAGTTAGTCTATTGTTCAGTCCACATGAGTCTGGTGCTGTAGTTAAAGTGTAAAGCATTTTGAGTAAGTTTTATCTTCTTATTCCTGTAAGAGATTGAATCTAACACTATATTAATGGTTATATGAGAAGGTACTCATGGTATGTGTATATACACTGCTCAAAAATAAAGGGAACCCTTAAACAACAATGAAACTCCAAGTCAATCACACTTCTGTGAAATCAAACTGTCCACTTAGGAGCAACACTGATTGACAATAAATTTCACATGCTGTTGTGCAAATGGAATAGACAACAGGTGGAAATTATAGGCAATTAGCAAGACACCCCCAATAAAGGAGTGGTTCTGCAGGTGGTGACCACAGACCACTTCTCAGTTCCTATGCTTCCTGGCTGATGTTTTGGTCACTTTTGAATGCTGGCGGTGCTTTCACTCTAGTAGTAGCGTGAGACGGAGTCTACAACCCACACAAGTGGCTCAGGTAGTGCAGCTCATCCAGGATGGCACATCAATGCGAGCTGTGGCAAGGAGGTTTGCTGTGTCTGTCAGCGTAGTGTTCAGAGCATGGAGGCGCTACCAGGAGACAGGCCAGTACATCAGGAGACGTGGAGGAGGCCGTAGGAGGGCAACAACCCAGCAACAGGACCGCTACCTCCACCTTTGTGCAAGGAGGAGCAGGAGGAGCACTGCCAGAGCCCTGCAAAATGACCTCCAGCAGGCCACAAATGTGCATGTGTCTGCTCAAACGGTCAGAAACAGACTCCGTGAGGGTGGTATGAGGGCCCGACGTCCACAGGTGGGGGGTTGTGCTTACAGCACAACACTGTGCAGGACGTTTGGCATTTGCCAGAGAACACCAAGATTGGCTAAATCGCCACTGGCGCCCTGTGCTCTTCACAGATGAAAGCAGGTTCACACTGAGCACGTGACAGACGTGACAGTCTGGAGACGCCGTGGAGAACGTTCTGCTGCCTGCAACATCCTCCAGCATGACCGGTTTGGCGGTGGGTCAGTCATGGTGTGGGGTGGCATTTCTTTGGGGGGCCGCACAGCCCTCCATGTTCTCGCCAGAGGTAGCCTGACTGCCATTAGGTACCGAGATGAGATCCTCAGACCCCTTGTGAGACCATATGCTGGTGCGGTTGGCCCTGGGTTCCTCCTAATGCAAGACAATGCTAGACCTCATGTGGCTGGAGTGTGTCAGCAGTTCCTGCAAGAGGAAGGCATTGATGCTATGGACTGGCCCGCCCGTTCCCCAGACCTGAATCCAATTGAGCACATCTGGGACATCATGTCTCGCTCCATCCACCAACGCCACGTTGCACCACAGACTGTCCAGGAGTTGGCGGATGCTTTAGTCCAAGTCTGGGAGGAGATCCCTCAGGAGACCGTCCGCCACCTCATCAGGAGCATGCCCAGGTGTTGTAGGGAGGTCATACAGGCACGTGGAGGCCACACACACTACAGAGCCTCATTTTGACTTGTTTTAAGGACATTACATCAAAGTTGGATCAGCCTGTAGTGTGGTTTTCCACTTTAATTTTGAGTGTGACTCCAAATCCAGACCTCCATGGGTTGATACATTTGATTTCCTTTGATAATTTTTGTGTGATTGTTGTCAGCACATTCAACTATGTAAAGAAAAAAGGATTTAATAAGAATATTTCATTCATTCAGATCTAGGATGTGTTATTTTAATGTTCCCTTTATTTTTTTGAGCAGTGTATATGTAAATAAATGTGATCCTGTTTGTAAAACAGGTCAGGTTTTTTGGAGTATGGGTTCAGTTCCACCAAGGATGGCGAGCCGCCCGAACCCAGGACATCAATGAAGATTTGCATGTGAAGATTTATTTTCCTTGGAGAACACCGAATTTGCACCATACTAAGGTGTGGTAGGATTTCTCTTGCAAGGCATCATTGCATCATACATTGCAGTGGGATTGTTATAAGCACATGCTACACTTAAACGCCTTACAGTGTTTATTTATCGGCTCAGTCACTCACATTTGATTCCATCTTATGGTGGTTTATGTTAATATTTGTGAATTGGTTTGTGTTTTATGTGGATTCATGTTTATTGTATTGCCATTTCAACTTTGAAATCTGAGAGACCCTCGGAGTTGGGTGCACCCTAGTAAACTATAGGCCGATATCTAAGTCTGTTGTACTGTTGATGCATTTCATATTGAGCTCGTTGTACAAATTTCACATATCAATATTTACTCAAGGTGATTCATTTTTTTGTCAGTGTTTTTATTTACAAAATACAAGCCGGCATTCTTTCCCTAAATTATCTAGTGGTGGGGTTTTCATTTCTCCCTATTGCTCCAGTAGCGAACCTAACTGAGCCAATAGTTTAAGCTTAAACACACAGTAGCCCATAGTGTTTAGCAATTGTTACATATGCATCGCCTGAGTAGCCTCTTCTCCAAGCGTAGAGAATATATACAGGCACAGAATATTTTAGTGCTGTAGACTAAAGATCCTGAAAAAGCCAGATCCGTAGCCACTCCGTAACAAAAACAGGCGATGTTGGACAAGGCACACGCCCTACTGTGGGCTCTCCCAATGAAGCTATGCACCGCTGCCTTCCCATGCACACCCTATGGTGGCAGTCTTTTTACAGTGACCTGAGGGTGAGGGCAGGGTGCTGATCTCCTATGAGGCATCACAACCGGAGAAACTCTCCCATAGAAGATAGCTTACTGACCTTTACCCTTCCGTTTAACCAGATCCACTGGCACAATGGACTCAGTGGAATGGAATTACTCAGTGGGAATATGAGCTCATGCCATCGCTCGTAACTAAAGCCCATGGCATCTCATCTGGCAATACACTGAAGAGGTAGTGCTCATTTCAGTTGGAGACAGAATTGAAGCATAAAACCTATGTCAATGACAAATCAAATCACAAAAATGGCCTACCAAATCCCTCCATGGCTAATCAAAAACAACACACAGGATCCCCAAGCCAGCCAGCATTAAATGTCTTAGGGTACAATCCAAAACATGGGACCCCCTACTGGAGCCCTGCACAGGCATGTATTTTAAGCCCCCCAAACCCTAACCATGCCCAAGACATTCAGGCTCTATTGTTTCTGCCAAGGTTAAGGCCCAGCCCAAAATCAGAAATGACTTCCTCCATTAGTAAACCTTTTTGCTGCTACTCTCCATCCGTCACAAGCTCCCTGCACTCGGAGTCAGTGAGTAACCATAGCAAGGGCTCCACTTGGGCTGCTCTGCTCAATGAAGAGACATTAGAGCAGTTAACTGTAAACTCTGACAAAACGCAAGGAACATCGTTATGATCCTAGTCAGGTATGAGGTAGCGGAGCTCTACCCCACCAAGCGCCCTTTTCCTGCATCACCCCACCCCTCACTGGGTGTCCTCCGCACTGGGGGTCTTCTGGAAGCCCTGCCCCATGTATAGCTGGCACACCACAGAGCTTGTTAACTCTAGACAAAAACCTGTATGAGGTGTCTGCATAGTCCCACTTCCTGGAAGACTGATGAGGCTGGGGCAGACCCCGTTGGAGACACCAGGGCACAAGGCCCCTTTGCCAACTTGGGTAGACCATAGATCTATATGGAGAAAACAAAGATGCTTCCAAGCTATTCTATGGACCAGTAGTGGACATCACCAATTAATGGAGGACTGCAGTGTGTACATGCTCCTGTTCCAGTCCAGCTCCTATGAAGTAACCCTATCCTGGTGTAATGAAAGACCAGAATTAGTTGATTGCTTGGCTGAAGTATGTGTGTCCTGCGCTGCAGCCCTCCAGGATCAGAGCTGCTGTCCCTGACATATAGGATGGACACTAAGCCTTGGCTTAGCCATGCTAAACAATTCATTAGCTGGACTGTGTACTTAAACCACACGTTAATGTGAATTAATTCCATAGGGGGACATGGAGATGTGCTAAGTGACGTTAAAGCACTCGATAATGAGGAGGATAAGACTGTGGCAAGTCACGCTACAGGCTAAGTGGATAGTTAGTGTAGCCAATTAGCCTTGGAGGAGTCAGATGGGATGGACTAGCCTAACAAGGTAGTGTTAAGGGAAATCCTAAGACAATGGGGTAACCTAGTCATTTAGCCTGGGGGGGGGAATGGATTCAAGGCTAGCACAATCTGGTTAAACTGGACCAGGTTCAAAGCAGCACTGAGCCAGGTTTGGTCTGGGGGTCTCTTCAGGACAAGGTGTGAATGTTCCCGCAGGGTGGGAGATGGCAGAGGGGAGGTGTGTTTTTATTTTATTTTTTGTACCTTTATTTAACTAGGCAAGTCAGTTAAGAACAAATTCTTATTTTCAATGACGGCCTAGGAACAGGGGCAGAACAGATTTGTACCTTGTCAGCTCGGGGATATGAACTTGCAACCTTTCGGTTACTAGTCCAACGCTCTAACCACTAGGCTACCCTGCCGCCCCGGGTAGCCGTGTGTGCTGGTTGTCAGTGGGTAATCTAAGGATTAAAAGGTAACAGACAGGGCCCATTGTCTGCCCCTGTGCCCACTGAGCCCCCTTTGTCCTGGGGCATAGAGGGGCGCATGGATTAGTTTAGCCAGGGCAGGGGGACAGGGGTATCAGCTGGCATGCTTGGTTTTGACAAAAATCCCACGAGAACAACCAGACCTGGGACACTAGGGCTCTAAATTCATAAATCCTTGATTCCTCACATCTTCTCAAACCCCATTGGAGAAGGTCTGAAGGGTTTGCGAAGGAGGCAAGGGGATAGGTTGCAGGGAATCACTGAAAGACTAATTGAGATAAAGCCATGACAGACCAGGGACACCAGGCTTTGGAGGGATGGGGAGGGTGAGGCTTACAGTGGGATGGCTACAGGGCTGCTTCTCTCTGGGGATCAGGAAGTAAGTCAATAGTGGAAAGTAGCTGTGCTCTGTGGTGCTGCTGCCTCAGGGCCAGATCAGTTACCAGAGCTATGAGCAGCCAGGGTGAGCCCAGGCCAGATGGACTGATCCCATTGGGCCTGCCACACACATGGGGGCATACACACCATGCCTCTATTACTGAACACACAGACCTAGGTTACTCATGGGTCAAGAGGCAGACCAGAGCAAAACCAGCCACAACACACAGACAGCAAGGGCCGTCATACACACACCTCAAACCTTGGGGTCAACGCCTAACCACAAATCAAACCTTGTCCCAAAGCACCCCATTAAAACAAACCAGATATGGCTAAAGCCTATCGGGAGGGATACAGCATGAATAGATTTGAATGAGGCCTCACTGGAAAAATATTAACTAAGTGGACTTAATAGTTTCTTGAGCAGGCATCTCAAGGTCAGACCAGAACACAACGGATCTGACAAACAAATTCCTTAATGTGCTGAACACTTTGGCTCATAGCAGAGCACAGAGCCACATGTCACAATGCCAGGCAGCCACAGAGTCCAAAAGCAGTGCGTGTCCATTGCTTCGTGGCTAATAAAGAGAACGCTGAATGCCAAGGCACAGACCACCACAGTGGCAAGCGCTACAGCAGCACAACCAACCACAGCTTCCCGTGGGACAGCCGGCAGGAGCCCTTCCAGACTGGAGACCGTGTCCCAAAAAGCACCCTACTCCCTATATTTGGGGACGACTTACTGAGACGCCATAGAAACCAGCAAGAGAATGCATGATGAAACCTACTGTAATAGTATTTCACAGCAGATGTGTGCCATACGTAATGCAGCAAATTGAGGGATTTTATGGCAGTTGATAGCTAGTCCCGTCAGGGTGTGTAATTAGGTAGTATATCATCTGCTCACTATGCAGGGCAAAGAAAATGGATTTGAGCCCAGTGACCTTGACATGCATTGCGTAATATCTCAGCAGCTGTTGCATTGATGCTTTCACATGGCCCCAACAATAACTAGCGCAAATAAGGATGCATTAGCAACCATACAAGTGGAAAGCCATGACACCCGCACTCCCAAGACCATTATTTAAGTGAATTTGTTGAAGGCGCCCAACGAAATAACTCAGATACTGACCTGCAGAGTTTTACGGCTGTATCCAATTTAAGCAGATGTCCCGGTGACACGATCGGAAACAATGCAATGCCAACCACCTGGATTTCTGTGAGTCTTACCTAAAATAGAAAATAGACAACTGCAGCTGCCCCATAGGGCACCATGCTGACTAACAAGGGCGTCCAGAATACAGGAGAGGAACCATTTGAAGTGCACCAGTGCATTTACATTCCAAGACCAGTTGGTTGCCAATCCCGTTACATGACTCATCGAGAGAACGTTAGTTCTACGAGGCTGAACTAAGGTCAGTTCTCTTTCAATATCTACAGCAATAAGAATGATTTTAGGGTTGGTAATACTGATCCTAAACCTGCACGTAGGGTAGTCTCGTCAACCCAACCATAGACAAAAGCAGTAACTAGGGTATTTTTCTGGCATAGGGAAACTGTCAATACTTTATCCGCTTTCATAAAATACTGAATAGCAAGATGGAGATTAGAGGTCGAACGATTATGATTTTTCAACGCCGATACTGATAATTGGAGGACCAAAAAGGCCGATACTGATGAATCAGCCGATTTTTTTTTTTTTAAATGGTTTTGTAATAATGACAATTACAACAATACTGAATGAACACTTATTTTAACTTAATATAATACATCAATAAAATCAATTTAGCCTCAAATAAATAAATAATTAAACATGTTCAATTTGGTTTAAATTATGCAAAAACAGTGTTGGAGAAGTAAAAGTGCAATATGTGCCATGCAAGAAAGCGAACGTTTAAGTTCCTTGCTCAGAACATGAGACCATATGAAAGCTGGTGGTTCCTTTTAACACGAGTCTTCAATATTCCCAGGTAAGTAGTTTTAGGTTGTAGTTATTATAGGACTATTTCCCTCTATACCATTTGTATATCATTAACCTTTGACTATTAGATGTTCTTATAGGCACTTTAGTATTGCCGGTGTAACAGTATAGCTTTCCGTTCCTCTCCTCGCTCCTCCCTGGGCTCGAACCAGCAACAACGACAACAGCTACCCTCGAAGCAGCGTTACCCATGCAGAGTAAGGGGAATAACTACTAGAAGGATCAGAGCGAGTGACGTTTGAAACGCTATTAGTGCGCGCTAACTATCTAGCCATTTCACTTCGGTTACACCAGCCTCATCTCGGGAGTTGATAGGCTTGAAGTCATAAACAGCGCAATGCTTGGCGCACAACAAAGATCTGCTGGCAAAACGCACAAAAGTGCTGTTTGAATGAATGTTTACGCGCCTGCTGCTGCCTACCACCGCTCAGTCAGATACTTGTATGCTCAGACAGATTATATGCAACACAGAACACGCTAGATAATATAGTAATATCAACCATGTGTAGGTAACTAGTGATTATGATTGATTGTTTGTTATAAGATAAGTTTAATGCTAGCTAGCAACTTACCTTGGCTTACTGCATTCGCGTAACAGGCAGTCAGTCTCCTTGTGGAGTGCAACGAGAGAGAGGCAGGTCGTTATTGCGTTGGACTAGTTAACTCTAAGGTTGCAAGATTGGGTCCCCCGAGCTGACAAGGTGAAAATCTGTCATTCTGCCCCTGAACAAGGCAGTTAACCCACCGTTCCTAGGCAGTCATTGAAAATAAGAATGTGTTCTTTAGTGACTTGCCTAGTTAAATAAAAGGTATACATTTATTTTTAAATTGGCGCCCAAAAATACCGTTATCCGATTGTTATGAAAACTTGAAAATTGGCCATTCCGATTAAATCGGTCGACCTCTAATGGAGATCAGAGATTATTATTATTATTTTTAAAACCTTTATTTAACTAGGCAAGTCAGTTAAGAACAAATTCTTATTTTTCGATGACGGCATAGGAACAGTGGGTTAACTGCCTTGTTCAGGGGCAGAACGACAGTTTTTTTACCTGGTCAGCTCGGGGATTCGATCTTGCAACCTTTCGGGTTACTAGTCCAACGCATCAACTACCTGCAAAGGTTTTACCTGAAAACTTTGGTTTTGAATTGCAACGTTTTGTTATGTCCTCCCTGAGATTTGTTGGGAGAGTCCCCTGAATCCCCCCCCCCCCCCCCCCCCCCCCCTTATTGACGTAGTGTGATATAGTTCCTCTATGCCAAAAGAGCCCATAATTGAAACTAGACTCTAGGTCACTGACTACCAACCTCTAGTCTATTTAGACTTGACACTGCAGAGGTTTAGGATGAGGACAGAGGAAGTGGCGACCAGCATCACCACCCTGGATGGTTCCGACCTTGAATATGTGGACATCTATAAGTACCTAGGTGTCTGGCTAGACTCTAAACTCTCCTTCCAGACCCATATCAAACATCTCCAATCGAAAATCAAATCAAGAGTCGGCTTTCTATTCCGCAACAAAGCCTCCTTCACTCACGCCGCCAAACTTACCCTAGTAAAACTGACTATCCTACCGATCCTCGACTTCGGCGATGTCATCTACAAAATTGCTTCCAACACTCTACTCAGCAAACTGGATGCAGTTTATCACAGTGCCATCCATTTTGTCACTAAAGCACCTTATACCACCCACCACTGCGACTTGTATGCACTAGTCGGCTGGCCCTCGCTAAATATTCGTCGCCAGACCCACTGGCTCCAGGTCATCTACAAGTCCATGCTAGGTAAAGCTCCGCCTTATCTCAGTTCACTGGTTACGATGGCAACACCCATCCGTAGCACGCGCTCCAGCAGGTGTATCTCACTGATCATCCCTAAAGCCAACACCTCATTTGGCCGCCTTTCGTTCCAGTTCTCTGCTGCCTGTGATTGGAACGAATTGCAAAAATCGCTGAAGTTGGAGACTTTTATCTCCCTCACCAACTTCAAACATCTGCTATCTGAGCAGCTAACCGATCGCTGCAGCTGTACATAGTCTATTGGTAAATAGCCCACCCATTTTCACCTACCTCATCCCCATACTGTTTTTATTTATTTATTTTTCTGCTCTTTTGCACACCAATATCTCTACCTTTACATAACCATCTGATCATTTATCACTCCAGTGTTAATCTGCATAATTGTAATTATTTGCCTACCTTCTCATGCCTTTTGCACACAATGTGTATATATAGACTCCCCTTTTTTCTACTGTGTTATTGACTTGTTAATTGTTTACTCCATGTGTAACTCTGTGTTGTCTGTTCACACTGCTATGCCTTATCTTGGCCAGGTCGCAGTTGCAAATGAGAACTTGTTCTCAACTAGCCTACCTGGTTAAATAAAGGTGAAATAAAAATAAAATAAATAAATCAAAGTCATTTTCCCCCATTTGGTCTTCAATGAGGTCCGGCAGGCCACAGAATTTGTATTATTTAAAAATAAGCTAAATATTGTCCTCCGTCTATAGTTTCCGGAATTGTCAATGCACCCTGACATGTAGGTGATTATTAGTGAGCTGGACACAGTCAAGAAACTGTTTGAATGTAGGTCCATTATAATTGACAGTTGATTTGGTTTTTAGTCATTTTAAAGTACATTTAAAAAATATATGTTATTATAATAATAAGAGCACCCGCAGGCCATAATGGACCCCCCTCCCTGACTGCATGTTTGACACCCCTGATCTTGTTAGGAGCTCAGGCTGCCATAGGCATCAGTGAGAGAGATGGTTTCACACCCCTGCAGTGATAATTCACACTCAGAGGGTTGCCTGAGAGGTCACCGCTGAGCGAGGACATGCACTCCCCACTCAGGGCGGGCGAGAGGGTGTCACTGTCAAACCCCTGCAGCAACGTAACATCTCAGTCAATGCAACACCCTGAAACGGATAGATAGATATATATATCCCTACAACAACACTCGAAAACCAAACACGATCACATTCACCACATTAGCAAAAGGAAAACAGTCATGTCTCCTTTAAGAAATCAAATGACAATTTAACACAATTAACACTTTTTCAGATTTATCAGTGAAAGATAACACTTGATCAGAGGCCTGTTATACGAAACAGAACAATTGATGACAACAGCAGACACGACCAGGCTGATGCTGTTCGATTGATTCTTGATCAGATTTCGAGTGTCATTTGATAGACTTCTGTTGACACCCAATCAGTGACATTGAGATGGGGCAGGTGGGATAGCATTCGTTGGCATGTGGAATGGAATGCATGTGTCCCATTAGGGATTATGTAATATGTATTTGGAGCCTAAACCCAGATGACAGTATCACATAGCCATCGGATGCTTCTGACCTCTCCCTCTAGCTCTGCTCAGTCTCAGTCTGTTGTCATGGGTGATATCTCTGGATGTGTAGGTGAGTATGAAAACAAACAGCGATGTGAATCTTGGTGAGCAGTATAATCTAGCAGCCAGCCATCTCCGAAACGCGCCAGACAGACACTCCCGTTTTCACTGACGTGATGTTGGTGTAAAAAGTAACTCAACATCTTCTTGTGATAGGGAAATTGTGATGGGCAGGCGCAGGCCTATATGCTTCTCTATCAATTTTGCTTACATTAGATTTTCAGCTGGATGTTAATGGTGTGTTTAATGTGATATTGATTCAGCAATGTAACCAACAAAGACATTTAGACTACACACATAGAAATTAAACAGTTGAGGCACTTTCGATTGGGTTATCAATCGATAATGGGATCGCGATCCACCAGCCCTCCATTATAAAACGCAATTTCAGAGCAGAGTTTACCGGCGAGCCACAGAATTTAGCGAAGCCCAAATCCCAGGACATAATCATGAACGGTAAATTAACCCCGGTTTTGCAGTAGCCATTTGGGGCCCTCATTCTCAGAACAATGAGAGTCTGACCTGGGGCATAATAGGGGGAAGTTTGGTGCCGAGGTTAGTCAATAAATTATTGATTCAATTAACATATAGGCTACATATACAGTTGTGTGTCCAGTCACCTAATGCGCCTTGACAAGGCTGTTTTAGGGAAAGGAAACCACCGCCCAAACTCTCCACCGACGTTGTAGGCATCACATCAAATCCTGTTAGAAAACACGGGCTTTCAACAACGAACGTTTGATATGTGTAATTTCATGAGCTTTGTTTGGATAAAGTAGAAGCCATTGTTTAACACGAAACCAGCATGAATTAGCAGAAAATTATAAAATACGCCGAAATGGCAACAATGTAGCCAATAAATTGGTTTTTGCAAGACATTTGCTGGCTCGTGCTACAATCTATCAATTCCCACTCACCGTAAGAAAGTCGAGGCACGCTTCGCAGCGTTTCCCCAAATTCTTTCAGGGACCGTCGTAGGCTACTCCTTTTTAAGGCTACTTCCTCGCTGGCTGGACAAAAACAGACCAAATATGTCGACGCAGACGTTGGAAATTTAGAGGACGAACACTCAAACGTGCAGCTGGCTCCCTTCACTGTCAAGCTTCACAATGAAGCTGTAGATTCAATTGACTTGTTCAAACGACGTGCATCCCTCCTTTAGTAACGTTCTTTGGACCACAGAAGCAGACCACTCTGAAGATGAAGAATCGAATGAGTGGAGTTACCACATAGTCGAGCGAGGGTGAAATTGAAGGAGAAGCATGCCCCCCTCCAAAAAAAAATCGATTTCTCCAGCTAGGAACCAATGAAGAACATGGCCTGAGCTCTATTTAAAATAGGGATGATGTCATATGCTAAACCACTGCCCCTCCTTTTATTTTCTGTGTGCGAGAGTGCCTTGCCCCATCCCTCACCCCCTCACTCATACTCTCGTGTATGAACTTCCAAAATCCAGCTGCATGGTTAATATTTAAACTACTGCAGGCCTACACTGGATGCCTGTAAGGCAAAACACATAGGCTAGGCTACATAAGTATGTACACACAGTAGTCTGTCAAAGTTTCAGTTGGTTCATAAATCGATTTGAATGCAATTGATAGTTTCTTGATATCAATGAAGAATAGGCATATTTATTCAACTGAGAAAGGCATTATTCACAGTCCTGGTTATGTCTTATTTATTAGCATAACGTCACTGTCCGATGAAAACTTTGTAACTCGTTTTTTTGCAAAGCAGTAACTCAACGTGCTCTGAACATTTCAGAACTCTAGGACCATCAACATTTATTCAAATGAAGTTTAATAGTTGTATGTTCGTTAATGGGAAAATATGGTCATTTTATACATTCCCTGAAAAGCTTCTGTTCTGGTGATGTTTTCATCAGACAGCGACGATAAGGTGCATCTGTTTATGGCGCTTATGAAGATATACAGCCTCAGCTACTTTGCTGCATGGCACTGACTGCCCACAATGGGAGTGGCAGCTTGCTTCTGTTCCCTCAGTTGCAGCTGCTGGCTTTACAATAGGAATCAATGCAAAGACGGGGAACATACAAAGACTATGAGATTGACAGAAGGAGATTGAAAGAGACTGAATCGGGCCAAGACATCGGACATCAACTGGTTTGTTATACAGCAAGACGACAAAGAAGAACGAATGAAAGAGGAGGCTTTGGGCAAAGAAAAGTCCCAACTCACAGTGCCAGGAGAGGAAAGGGTTAGACTGGAAACAGACATGATGTATTCACTCTGGACTAGTGTTGTGAAAGATGTAGACATAGGGATCCTCACCATCCAAACTGCCTTTCTTACAGTGTGTGTGTGTGTGTTTACCTCACCTCATTATAGTGTGTGTGGAAGCGGGTGACTCATACGGTTCTGTTTGTCTAACCCCTCTGTCTGTCTCAGCTAATCACAGGGCTTTGCTAATTGTTACATCTGCAGCCTGTCAGCCTTACCTATCATATAGGGCCTATTGCAGAGAATGGGGAACCAAGAGCCTCTCCCTGACGCCGTAGCTTTTATAGTATGTGTGTGTGTATTCGGCCGCAAACTAAGATCCTTAATTGGGTTGTTAGTAAAACAACTAAATCCAGTCACTTCCTGGTTCTGCCCACCCACCTCAATGCTCTGTCATGTTGTCCTATAAGGGTGTGGCTCAGTATTGGTCTCTATGGGAAAGCCTGTGGCAATGGAACAGGGATTAATTGTTCAACCAAAGGGGTTTCTTTCATCCCACTGTTTGTCTTATTGGCCCACAGTCTTCCAGTGTGGTCTTGTTGTTTTACCCATCTGCCAAAACAACACTAGTCCCGGACATACTTTGTGTCTGCAGCTCCGTGTACAGCTGCATACGCTGCCCATGGCACAGAGCAAACAACCATGCAGCCCACACACATACAGAGAGGCTAACAGACAGACAGAGAGACCGGCAGATATACAGAGACAAATAGACCAGCACACACACACACACACACACACACACACACACACACACACACACACACACACACACACACACACACACACACACACACACACACACACACACACACACACACACACACACACACACACACACACACACACACACACACACACACACACACACACACACACACGCACACACACACGCTGAAGAAAAGTGTCATGGTGGTACATTTCTGGCCTGGGTACGAAGTATTTGGTCCACCAAGACAACAGTTAGAGGGAACCTCATCTCAAAAGATCATGGAAGCCTAGCGCATCACCCCTTTACTACAGTAGCTTCTCTCGGTCATCGTTGTTCGGCAGTCGGGAAACGTGAGGCCACCTTTGACACACTGGAACACATTATCAAACGACAAATGAAATACCATAGAAATAACAACGCCGCAGACTCAAACACCACACTTTACCGACCCGTTGAAACTGTAGATTGTAGACCATTACCCCGGAGTAGTCATGATGTATTGAGGGCACCATGTAACAACTACAAGCATATCCACAGGTCATTACAGGTCTCTAGTGCAAAATGCGTATTTCAATGAAAATAACCTGTAAAGGTTAAATGGAAAAACAATATGGGGGTGTGGTGAGATCCACAATGGGCGGGATTCTCTTCTCGTCTTGAAAAAAACGTATACTCAAAAACGTGGAAATCAATCACAATCAATCCGCCATCATTAACACAAGGGAGAATTCGAATGATTTATTTTTGAACTATTTAGAAACAAAATCTAATTGGTACAATTTAAGGCCAAGTGACAAACAATAATGCAGGCACTAGGGACGGAGGCGAGACCACGCGGGTCTGGCAGAGGAGATAGTCGTCGTCGCTTGTGTGCGTCTGTAAGTCGTTGTTCGTATGTGTGTGTTTGTATTTGGTGTGGAGAAAAATAAGAAAACTCATCGCCAGCATCAAGTGGTGTGCACATACACAGTGGACACACCCAGCAGACTATTAGAGTGCAAGAACAAAGAATGAGTCACTGAGATGGACATGGGCCAAGAGCTCAGCTAAAGGATGGGCAGCCAGGACAGTACATAATGGATGATGATATTCGGTTTAGTGGACTGGAAGGAATGATGTGCTGCATCAGCCGCCAAAGGCTGCTTAGGAAAGGTACATTAGCAGTGGAGGCTGCTGAGGGGAGGACGCCTCATAATAATGGCCGGGACGGAGCAAATGGAATGGCATCAAAAACATGTGTTTGATACCATTCCACTAAATCCAGTCCAAACATTACCACGAGCCCCGTTCTCCCCAATTAAGGTGCCACCAACGTCCTGTGTTACCAGGATATGGGCACATGTGTTCTATGTAAGGAGATCTACCATCGCCGTTTTGCTGTGTGGACTGTGCCGAATTTGTGCATATTGAATGTTACATGAATTGTGTAAATGTACCTATGGTATTTGTTGTACTATAATACTATAATTTAGTCTTCGGTTGTATTAGATCCCTATTGTCTCTGTCTACCTAATAAACAATTCTCCTCCTTTAGGATGTTATTGTCCGAGTCTGAGGGGTGCAAAAGCCCGTATTCCCCCTTCTGGTAACTTCAGGTAATTACATCCTGTGGTAAACTCGTGATTTTCCGTCACACAGTAGACAATTTGACCGGCATTGTTTGGATCTAAATCAAGTGGTGAAGGAACCAAAGTATTGATGCGTCCTGATTCTTCACATTTAAAAAAAATAATTGCATTTGCACACTTCCCGTCACAGACTTAACAAGAGGAAATTCCCTCTCGCCAACGATTACACCAATCCATTGCTTTTAAATCCATTGATGCATGCAAGTGCAGACTTCGAGAAAAGGGTGGAGAATTGGGATGCAGCCCAAAGCATTTACCACCTCCTCCTTCTCCAAAGTATTTCCAGCCAGGTGAACAAACAGGCATTTAATCATCAGTGGTTTGGCATCATACCGAGTGTGGCACAGAGATCCAACATACTCAAAACAATGTTCAAGTACAATCAACATAAAAAAAAAAAACAGGACATCTAAGTGTCTAATACTACAATATACAAACGCACGGCCAAAAACAAATCCTGTTTGTGTACTGCTTAGTTAAGAACATACATTTAATTTAAATGTATTATATGACCATTCAAATAAGAGCTACATGACTCCTCACTAACCGGCAGACAGGCTATGGCCCTGTACCATTTCGGCCCCTAGCCACTTCTCGTAGCCTCCAGCCCTTTGGTGTTCTCAGATCCTAAAGAACGGATATGGTGAAAGCTCTGCTTTTAGACTATTTGGGAGGTTATACTCCCATATAACTTTGCCTACACCTTGGTTCTTTGGAATCTATCAAAACGGCAAAAGGTTCACTTTTAGAAGTAGCTAGGGACCGTAATGGAAGCAGGCCTATAACATATTAAAAAATATATGATTTTTTCTTCTTCAATAGTGATTGGAGTACAAAGCTCAATTCATGACCACTTTCTGGAGTCTGAACCTGAAGACCACACTCCCCTTAGGCGTTTCTCTCTAGATACCGAAACAACCCAACATTTGAAAAAAACAACAAAATAATTTAAACTTTCACTAGGACAAAGCAATTGGCTAGTTTTAAACTAGGCATCATTATGAGGCATACAACAGAATGGGAACGAAACATATGTAAGAGCATTCTTCTGGGTCAACATAACAGGCATTACTGCAGTGCTCGCAAATACCCCATCCCTCTGGCCTCGTTTAGCTGTCCTGCCTGCTCGTTATCCTCTCCTCGTTACTCGCAGGCAGTCTTTGTTCTTTAGACCAGTCGGATACAATCTGCAGTTCTCCATCCATATTGTCCATGACTGGAGTTTAGGCCTTTAAAAAAATTCACCCCCCCAAAAGATAGATGAACTCTCCATTTTCCAATCATGTAGTTTCCTCATTTAAGGAAGTTACATTCAGGTCAGGCAAAATTGGAAAGTCACATTACCATTGCGACCGGAATGTTGTGGCATGGTGGGTATTGTGTTAGTGGGTCTTTGTGAGACTTGGAGTGGATTTGACTAATTCACTACGGGTCCCCTTACAAATGAACTCTGATGAAGCAGCATCATTTGTGCATCGTGAACAGGACGTGTACAGTGTACAACTTGACACGTACAAATCAACAATAGCGCTGACGTTTACCCTGTTTGCTGTGCCATCGGATTAACACCTACTGAAACTACTGGTACTGTAGGTGTGATTGAGATGATGCACTGCATCTCTTTCTGTGTCCAACTTAAACTATAGAACAATTCTATGGATATTGTTCCTGGAGACCAGAACCAGCACCCGGGTGTGAGTACAGGTTTTTTAACTGATCGGTCTTAAACTCTGAAATACAATGGCTGCGTTTGGACAGGAAGCTCAATTCTTATCTTATTTCTACTAATCTGTATTTTTTTTAAAACCAAAACGGATCAACTCTGAAAAAGATCAGATGTGATTGGTCAAAAAACCAATTAGTGGAAAAAAAGATCCGAATTGGACTGCCTGTCTAAACACGGCCTATTAGGCAGGAGATTTGTACATCTGAGCAAAGATTAAGGCTATTGAGTGAGCCATTGGGTCCAGGCACAGTGCAGGGTTTAAGTTCAATGTACTTGCACACTTGAGAGCAGCGGTGGTGACCACAATGCACTGCGGCGAAGCCAGCCTTGCTCTCAGCAGTTCTTGCTGGGCTTGCGCCTCATGACAGGGCAATGATGTTCTTGGGTGAGTCATGTGACTTGGGCTTAAGTGCCCTCTCCTTTTATGGACAGTGAGAATGCTGCTCCAGAGCAGTCTCTGGCCTAGTATGAAGTATGCATGTCATTGTCATCCCCTTCATAGATAACCAGAACTTCTGATAGAAAAAAAAACATGCTCTGTCCAGTTCTTGTCCCTTGTGCAGCTTACTGAACACCTAAAAACCCATGTAAAACAATTAAAAGCAGCTAAACGTTAGCATTAGTGCTAACAAGACATTTCACATTGCACTCTGGTCCTCAGCAAGTATGGATTGTGCAAATATCCAGATTTTTGTTAAAATACTGTTGTTCTCTTTCTGTGTGGGGAATGCTGTGTTGAGCTGTATGTTACTGTGTAACATCCAGGCAACATCCCTATAACATTCACACAATGCAGGAGGTCTGGCCAATGAATCCAATCAAAAAAATATTAGGCTTTCAGCTCATAGTCCTCTGTCTGTATACGGTTGAACTGAGGCTCCTCATTCAAGTAAGTGCTCATGCATGACCTAGATTTGATGGTAAGGACAATGAAAATCTGGATGCAGTGTGGCGCTCCGGCCAGCAGAGAGCGCTGTAGGTCCAGACACCCCATCCCAGTCAGTTCACCAAAAGGACATCCTCGTATGTTGTCGTTCTGAGGGAAGAAACCGGGCATACAACGTAAAAACGTAAACGTCTCTCAACCATGATAGAAAGGATAACAGTGAATTCATCTGTTATTGTCTGGTCTTGAAGTGGCATCTACTGCTAATCATTCTACAGAGGAACATCCATCAACTTACACCCATCTGACTCCTTCAGATCGGCAAACACTGAAGAGGTTAGGAGCTGGAGGGTGGTTTCTGAACCCGGCCTTGAACTCTACATTCAGTCTTGACCTATGCCCTTTGACCCACCTGTCACAGCAGCAGAAGAAGGAGCAGGGCGAGGTCTCGAGG